>NC_092727.1:120549666-120632240 GCF_047496885.1 Scyliorhinus torazame
AGAAGGTCAAGGAACGGTTGCCACCGCCTGGAGAACCCCTGCAAGGACCCTCGCAAGGCAAACTTTATATTCTCCGACCTGAGAACCCCGCCACGTCACTGACCCAAGCCTCTACGCTTGGGGGCTTCGCGTCCCTCCACATTAACAATCGCCTTCTCCGGGCTACCAAGGAGGCAAAGGCCAGGACTCCGGCCTCTTTCGACTCCTGCACTCCCGGATCATCCGATACCCAAATATCGCTATCCCCCAGCTCGGTTTCACCCGAGTGTCCAAGACCTTGGACATAGCCTTTGCGAAGCCTTTCCAAATTCCTGTAAGTGCCGGGCATGCCCAGAACATATGGACATGATTTGCTGGGCTCCCTGAACACCTCACACACCTGTCCTCCATCCCAAAGAACTTACTCATTCTCGTCCTTGCCATATGCGCCCGGTGCACCACTCAAACTGAATCAGGCTGAGCCTGGCGCAAGATGAGGAGGAATTGACCCTGCCCCAGGGCGTCAGCCCACAGGCCCTCATCCAGCTCCTCACCCAGCTCCTCCTCCCACTTGCCCTTCAGCTCCTCCACCGAGGCTTCCTCTGCCTCCTGCAGCTCCTGGTATATGTCCGATACTTTGCCATCCCCCACCCACACGCCCGAGACCACCCTGTCCTGTATCCTCCGGGAAGGCAGCAGCAGGAATTCCCCCACCTGCTTTTCACAAATGCCCGAACCTGCATGTACCTAAAGGTATTCCCCGGGGGTAGCCCAAATTTCTCCTCCATCCCCCTCAGACTGGCAAAGGTCCCATCGATAAACAGATCCCCCATCCTTCTGATTCCCACCAGTGCCAGCCAGGAACCCATCATCTATCCTACCTGGAACGAACCTGTGGTTGTTCCGTATCAGGGTCCAAAATGAGGCCCCTACCTCCCCCCTTATGCCATCTCCACTGCCCCCAAATCCCCAGTGTCGCCGCCACCACTGGGCGCGCGGTGTACCACGTCGGCGTAAGCGGCAACGGTGCCGTCAGCAGTGCCCCCAAACTAGTACCTATACAGGACGCTGCCTCCCACCGTTTCCATGCCGCCCCCTCTCCCTCCATTCCCCATTTCCGAATCATCGACACATTCGCTGCCCAGTAATAGCTGCACAGGTTCGGCAGCGCCAACTTCCTCACCTCCCCCCCCCCACCCCGACTGCGCTCCAAAAACTTAACCCGCGGGGTCTTATTTGCCACACAAATCCCGTGATACTCCTATTTACCCGCTTGAAAAAGGACTTGGGGAAGAGAGATGGCAGGCACTGGAACATGAACAAGAACCTAGGGAGGGCCGTCATCTTTACGGACTGCACCCTGCCCGTCAGGGAGAGTGGCAACATGTCCCACCTCCTAAAGTCCTCCTCCATCTGACCCACAAGTTGAGCTTGTGCAAGACCCCCCAGCTCTTGGCCACCCTGGATGCCCAAGTAGTGAAAGCTCCTCTCCACCATCGTGAGGGTAGCTCTCCCAGTCCTCTTTTCTGGCCCCTCGCATGTATCACAAAAACTCGCTTTTTTCCCACGTTTAGCCAATATCCCAAAAAGTCTCCAAAATCCCCAAGAACCTGCATGACCTCCCCCATCCCTCCACCGGATCCGCAATGTATAGCAGCAGGTCATCCGCATACAGCAATACATGGTGCTCCTCCCTCCCCCGAACCAACCCCCCTCCAGTTTCTGGATCCCTCAACGCCATGGCCCAGCGGCTCAATCGCCAAGGCAAACAGCAGGGGGGACAAAGGGCACCCCTGCCTCGTTCCACAATATAACCTAAAGTACCCTGACCGCAGCCGGTTCGTCGACACACTCGCTACCAGGGCCTAGTACAACAATTTGACCCACCCTATGAATTCCTCCCTAAATCCAAATCTGCCTAACACCTCCCAAAGGTACTCACACTCCACCCGATCGAAGGCCTTCTCCACGTCCATTGCTGCTACCAGTTCTGAGCCTCCCCCCCCCCGCCCCTCCAAGGGCATCATGATCACATTCAGGAGCCTCTGCACATTCGTATTCAGCTGCCTGCCCTTCACAAACCCCGTCTGATCCTCATGAATCACTCCCGGGACACAATCCTCAATCCTAGTGGCCAAGATCTTGGCCAACAGCTTAGCATCCACATTAAGGAGTAAAATCAGCCTATAGGAGCCGCACTGCAGCGGGTCCTTATCCTGCTTGAGGATAAGCGAGATCAGAGTCTGCAACATTGTCGGGGGAAGGATACCCTTTTCCTTAGCCTCGTTAAAGTTCTCAACAACAGCGGGCCCAACACCCTCGGGAATTTCCTAGAGAACTCTACGGGGAACCCATCCGGCCCCGGGACCTTGTCCAACTGCATACTCCCCAACCCCTTAACTAGCTCCTCCATCCCAATCGGGGGCCCCCAGTCCCTCTATCCGCCCTTCCTCCACCTTTGGGAACTTCAGTTGGTCCAGGAACTGCCTCATCCCCTCCCCACCCTCCGGGGGTTCTGACTCGTACAGTTTACCACAGAAGTCCTTAAAGACCTTGTTTATTTTAGCTGGACTCCGCACCGTGTCCCCCCCCCCCCCACCCCCCATCTCTAATTCCCCCAATCTCCCTAGCCCGCCTCCCTCTTCCGCAGCTGATGCGCCAGCATCCAACTTGCCTTCTCCCCATACTCATACACTGCTCCCTGTACCTCAACTGGGCCTCAGCCTTCCCCATGGCAAGTCAAACTCCGTTTGGAGGCTCCGGCGCTCCTTCAGCAGCCCTTCCTCGGGTGATTCCGCATACCTCTTATCTACCCTCAGTATCTCCCCCACCAATCTCTCCCTCTCCTTCCTCTCCTCCTTTCCCTCTGGGCCCTGATTGAGATTAACTCCCCCCTGACCACTGCCTTCAGCGTCTCCCAGACCACACTCACCGCCATCTCCCCATTATCATTGGCCTCCACATATCTTTGGATGCACCTCCGGACCCGCCCACAGACCTCCTCGTCCGCCAGTAGTCCCACGTCCATTCGCCACAGAGGGCGTTGGCCTCTCTCCTCCCCCATCCCCAACTCCACCCAGTGCGGGGCACGGTCCAAGATCGCACGGCCGAATACTCCTTCCCCTCCACCCTCGAGATCAGTGCCCTGCTTAGCACGAAAAAATCTATCCGCGAGTAAGCCTTGTGTACATGGGAGAAGAAGGAAAACTCCCTCGCCCTTGGCCTGGCAAATCTTCACGGATCCACTCCCCCCATCTGGTCCATGAACCCCCTCAGGAACTTGGCCGCTGCCGGCCGCTTACCCGACCTCGACCTAGGCCGGTCCAGAGTTGGGTCTAGGACCGTATTGAAGTCCCCCCCCCCCCCCATTACCAAACTACATGACTCCAGATCCGGAATCCGACTCAGCATCCGCTTCATGAACCCCGCATCATCTCAGTTCGGAGCATACACATTCACTAGCACCACCCAGGCCCCCTGCAGCCTGCCACTCACCATAACATGACAACCCCCCTTATCCGCCACAATACCCACCCCCTCAAATGCCACCCACTTACTCACCAAGATTGCGACCCCCCTGTTCTTCACATCCAGCCCCGAGTGAAATACCTGCCCCACCCATCCCTTCCTCAGCCTGGTTTGATCCACAATCTTCAGGTGTGTTTCCTGTAGCATGGCTACGTCTGCCTTCAGCCCCTTTCAGTGCGAGAACACCCGGGCCCTCTTGACCGGCCCGTTTAGGCCTCTCACGTTCCACGTGATCAGCCGGATCGGGGGGCTCCCCCCCCTGCACGTTCTCCCTGTGTCTGCGTAGGTTTCCTCCGGGTGCTCCGGTGTCCTCCCACAGTCCAAAGACGTGCAGGTTAGGTGGATTGGCCATGCTAAAATTGCCCTTAATGTCCAAAAAAGCTTAGATAGGGTTATTGGGTTACGGGGTAGAACATAGAACATAGAAAAATACAGCACAGAACAGGCCCTTCGGCCCACGATATTGTGCCAAACTTTTGTCCTAGATTAAGAACAAATTAATCTACACCCCATCATTCTACCGTAATCCATGTACCTATCCAATAGCCACTTGAAGGTCCCAATGTTTTCGACTCAACTACTTCCACAGGCAGTGCATTCCATGTCCCCACGACTCTCTGGGTAAAGAACCTACCTCTGACATCCCCCCTATATCTGCCTCCATTCACCTTAAATTTATGTCCCCTTGTAATGGTTTGTTCCACCCGGGGAAAAAGTCTCTGGCTGTCTCCTCTATCTATTCCCCTGATCATCTTAGAAACCTCGATCAAGTCGCCCCTCATCCTTCTCCGTTCTAATGAGAAAAGGCCTAACACCCTCAACCTTTCCTCGTAAGACCTACTCTCCATTCCAGGCAACATCCTGGTAAATCTCCTTTGCACCTTTTCCAAAGCTTCCACATCCTTCCTAAAATGAGGCGACCAGAACTGCACACAGTACTCCAAATGTGGCCTCACCAAGGTTTTGTACAGCTGCATCATCACCTCGCGGCTCTTAAATTCAATCCCTCTGCTAATGAACGCTAGCACACCATAGACCTTCTTCACAGTTCTATCCACTTGAGTGGCAACTTTCAAAGATCTATGAACATAGACCCCAAGATCTCTCTGCTCCTCCACATTGCCAAGAACCCTACCGTTAACCCTGTATTCCGCATTCATATTTGGGTGCTTTTTGTAAGGGCCGGTGCAGACTCGATGGGCTGATATATTTGTCCTTCCAAAATGGACAACCTCACACTTTTCAGGGTTAAACTCCATCTGCCACTTCTCAGCCCTGCTCTGCATCCTATCTATGTCTCTTTGCAGCCGACAACAGCCCTCCTCACTATCCACAACTCCACCAATCCTCGTATCGTCTGCAAATTTACTGACCCACCCTTCAACTCCCTCATCCAAGTCATTAAAGAAAATCGCAAACAGCAGAGGACCCGGAACTGTTCCCTGCGGCACGTCACTGGTCGGGTGGAAGTGAGGGCTTAAGTGGGTTGGTGCAGACTCGATGGGCCGAATGGCCTACTTCTGCACTGTATGTTCTATGATCTATGTAAAGTGCTTCTCTTGAATGACATCAAACAAAATATCAGTGAGATACATAATTTTATTGTTATAAAATAATCATATAATTGTCAGAGGAAGGCATCCCAAAATATAACATTTTATGCTTTTCATCAACGACAAAGCCTTTTCTACTCGCAGATCCCAAAGCCACATTTCCGCTCAAATGCGCCTCCTTCCCTGTGTAAATGATCAGGGGCCCAGAAGCAGTCACAGGTTCAAACTGACTGCCTGCGGTTTTCTACACTCAGTCCAATACCTTTCCAGTGCTGCTGCTTTCTTAATTGCACTCGGGTTAAAATTGAAACCCGCCCCCCCTGCCCCCCCACAACTTTCCTTTTTACTAACCTGACCCAGGTGCCTGTATCAGTGAAAGATAACACAGGTTTTTCAAAAGCTATTTTTGAAACAATAGATCAATGGGCTTCATTTACGAGTCATGGAAATTTAGAGCCGTTTCCTCTAAAGCGTCACAGGGATGTTCCAACCCTCCCCTCAACCACCACCACCACTGATTTAAATCAAAATGCTTGTGGTCATAATTTTACCTTTTCTACATTGAGTGTAAAGGCGAATTATCATCTATCATCACGTTTTCAACACTGGCTCCAATAATGTGTTACGTTGAAACATTGCAACTTGGATTTTCAAATGGATCTTCTGGCAGCACCATTAATGGAACATCACTATTCCTGTCCATAAATCCGCAGCGAACTATATATTCCAGGGGTGGTAGCAGGAAGCACTTCTTCATGCAAAGGGCAGTGGAAATCTGGATCTCCCTCTGTCCAACAAGCTAAGTAAGGGTCAATTGAAAATTTTAAGATTGAGTTGGCAGGTTTTTGCTAGGCACGGGTGCTAAGGTTCAAAGACAGAACCAAGGTCGGTGGATGGAGTGAAGATATAGATCAGCAATCATTCATTAACTGGTGGAACAGACTCAAGAGGCTGAATGGCCTCCTCCTGTGCCAATGTTCCAGTGTTAGCACAGCTCCGACTGTGTTTCTCAAAGGTGTAAGGGTCCTTCCTGTTTATTCCCTCATTTCCTCTTTCTTTTGTTTTGCCGTTATGATTTTTGATCCATAACCGGGAGTGCAGGAGGCGAAAGAGGCCGGCGTTCTGGCCTTTGCGTCCCTAGTAGCCCGGCAAAGGATCTTGCTAATGTGGAAGGAGGCGAAGCCCCCCAGCCTGGAGGCCTGGATAAATGATATGGCTGGGTTCATAAAGTTGGAGAGGATTAAGTTCGCCTTGAGAGGGTCTGCGCAGGGGTCCTACAGGCGGTGGCAACCGTTCCTAGACTATCTCGCGGAGCGTTAGAGGAAGGTCGGTCAGCAGCAGCAGCAACCTTGGGAGGGGGGGGGGGGGGTGGAGGGGGGGGGGACGTCCTGGGAGGGGGGGAGGGGGGGGAAGGGGGACTGCCTGGGAGGGTGGATGAGCAAGAGATAACATGAAGGGTTGGGGAAACTGGCACGTACGGGTGAGGGCCAGTGTACAAAGCTGTGTAAATATATAATTTTGCCATGTATATATCTTGCTCTGCGCGATTTCTCATTTTTTTTTGTTACGAGGGGGGGGGTGGTTATTGTTTGTAAGTGAGAAAAATTGTGTTAAAAAACATTAATAAATATATATATTTTTTTTAATGGTTTTGGATCCATGGATGATGAATGGACATATGTCTTTTCGTCAAGCAGCAGAATTCAGGAGTTACCGGAGAGAATATTAGTCCCTGCTGGTTTGAACAGGAGGCTCCAGACTTGTCGGCACCAGGGAGAGGGGTGAGCCGGGACTCGGTTTGATTGATTGGCTGGTGGCCAATGAATTGGCCCAAAAGACCGTACGCTGTCCAGTAACGGTGGTGATTGGATCCTATCCCAGTGGAATGCTTTTCAGAGTCCCAAGGAGGTTCAGCATAACTCCTGGCAGCTCAGAGTGAAGTTCCTACTCTCTTTCCTGTGTGTTTCTCTCCAAAAAGCCTGTGGGTGTTATATTTCCGAAACTGCAGAGTACCTGAATGAACCTATCTACAGGAAAACAATTACAAGCTGCAAACAAAGTCCAGAACTTGCTCCTCTCTCTCCAGAAAGGCTGTGACTTTCAAGTTGCAGAGACCTACGCAGACACGGGGGGAATGTGCAAACTCCACACGGATAGTGACCAGGGGTCCTCAGCGCTGTGAGGCAGCAGTGCTAACCACTGTGACACCGTGCCCTTACAGCTGGATAATTTAAATTCCATTGATTAAATCTGGAGCTTTAAGAAAAAGCCAGCAATGGTGACTGTGAAGACAGCTGAGCGTTGTAAAGAACCCATCTGGTTCGCTCATGCAACTTAGCAAGGAAATAGAAAACAAAGAAAAAATAGGAGCAAGAGGAGGCCTAAAAAAAAGGGGGCAGCACAGTAGCATTGTGGATAGCACAATTGCTTCACAGCTGCAGGGTCCCAGGTTCGGTTCCGGCTTGGGTCACTGTCTGTGCGGAGTCGGCACATCCTCCCCGTGTCTGCGTGGGTTTCCTCCGGGTGCTCCGGTTTCCTCCCACAGTCCAAAGATGTGCAAGTTAGGTGGATTGGCTGTGATAAATTGCCGTTAGTGTCCAAAATTGCCCTTAGTGTTGGGTGGGGTTATTGGGTTATGGAGATAGAGTGGAGGTGTGGGCTTGGGTAGGGTGCTCTTTACAAGAGCCGGTGCAGACTCGATGGGCCGAACGGCCTCCTTCTGGCCTGTAAATTCTATGATAATCTATGAGGCCAATCGACCCTTCAAGCCCGCTCCGCCATTCATCATCATGGCTGATCATCCAACTCCATAGCCTAATCCCGCTTTCCCTCATACCCTTTGATCCCCTTCGCCCCAAGTGTTATATCTAACAGCTTCTTGAAACTATACAATGTTTTGGATTCAACTACTTCCTGCTGGAAACGAATTCCACAGGTTCACCATTTTGGGTGAAAGAATTTCTCCTCATCTCTGTCCTAAGTGGTCTACCCCGTATCCTCAGACTGGTTCTGGACACACCCACCATCAGGAACATCCTTCCTGCATCTAGCCTGTCCAGTCCTGCTAGAAGTTTGTAGGTTTCTATGAGATTCCCCCCTCATTCTTCTGAACTCCAGCGAATACAATCCTAACCGATTCAATCTCTCCTCATACGTCAGTCCTGCCACCCCAGGAATCAATCTGGTAAACCTTTGCTGCACTCCCTCAAGAGGAACAACATCCTTCCTCAGGTAAGGAGACCAAAACTGCACACAATATCCCAGGTGTGGCCTCACCAAGGCCCTGTATAATTGCAGCAAGACATCCCTGCTCCTGTACTCGAATCCTCTCGCAATGAAGGTCAGCATACCATTTGCCTTCTTTACCATGTGCTTCGCCTGCATGCTTACCTTCAGTGACTGGTGTACGAGGACACCCAGGTCTCGTTGCATGTTCCCCTCTCCTAATTTATCGCCACACAGATAACAGTCTGCCTTCTTGTTTCTGCGACCAAAGTGGATAACCTAGCATTTATCCAAATTATACTGCACCTGCCATTTATTTATCCACTCACTCAAAATAAAATGGAATGAAAATCACTTATTGTCACAAGTCGGCTTCAAATGATGTTACTGTGAAAAGCCCCTAGTCGCCACATTCCGGCGCCTGTTCGGGGAGGCTGGTACGGGAATTGAACCGTGCTGCTGGCCTGCCTTGGTCTGCTTCAAAAGCCAGCTATTTAGGCCTGTGCTAAACCAACCCCTACAACTTGTCCAAATCACACTGAAGGATCTCTGCATCCTCCTCACAGCTCACCCTCCCACCCAACTTGGTGTCAGCTGCAAATTTGAAGAGATGTCACTTTGTTCGCTCATCTAAATCATTAATACATACAGAATAGCTGGGGTCCTAGCACCAATCACTGTGGTACCCCACTAGTCGATGCCTGCCAATTTAAAAAAGACCCATTAATTCCTATTCTTTGTTTCCTGTATGCCAACCAGTTTTCATAGAATCATATAATTTACAGTGCAAAAGGAGGCCATTCAGCCCATCGAGTCTGCACCGGCCCTTACAAAAAGGCACCCTATCCCCATAACCCAGTGACCTCCACTTAACATTTTTTGGACACTAAGGGCAATTTAGCACGGACAATCCACCTAACCCGCACATCTTTGGACTGTGGGAGGAAACCGGAGCACCCGGAGGAAACCCACGCAGACACGGGGAGAACGTGCAGAGTCCGCACAGACAGCGACCCAGCCAGGAATCGAGCCTAGGACCCTGGAGCTGTGAAACAACTGTGCTAACCACTGTGCTACCGTGCTGCCCATCTCAATACACCACCCTCAATCCCAAGCGCTTTAATTTTACATGCTAATCTTTTATGCGGGACTTTGACAAAAGCCTTCTGAAAATCCAAATACACCACATCAACTGGCTCCCCTTCATCAATTCTACTAGTTACATCCTTGAAGATTCCAATCAAGCATGATTTACCCTTCATAAATACATGCAGACTCAACCCGATCCTGCCTTTGTTTTCGAAGTGCTCTGCTTAAAACTTTGATAATGGATTCTGGGCAGCATGGTGCCGCAATGGTTAGCACTGCTGCCTACGGCACCGAGGACCCGGCTTCGATCCCAGTCCTGGGTCACTGTCCGTGTGGAGTTTGCACATTCTCCTCGTGTCTGCGTGGGTCTCACCCCCACAACCCAAAGATGTGCAGGTTAGATGGATTGGCCACGCTAAATTGCCCCTTAATTGGAAAAAAAGAATTGGGTACTCGAAATGTATATTAAAAACAGATAATGGATTGTAGAATTTTCCCCACTACTGACATCAGGCTTACTGGTCTATAATTTCCTGTTTTCTCTCTACCTCCCTTTTTAAATAGTGGAGTGATATTAGCCACCCTCCAATCTGCAGGAACTGTTCCAGAATCTATAGAATCCTGGGAGATGAACATCAATCCATCCACTATTTCTACAGCCACCTCCTTCAGTACCCTGGGAGGTAGATTATCAGCCCTGGGGATTTATCAGCCTTCAATCCCATCAATTTCCCCAACATTATTTCTTTACTGATATTGAAACCTGCCATCCTTCCCCAGTCTCGGCAATGTGTAACTCCAGACTTTCAGCAATGTGGTTGACTTTTAACTGCCCTCCAAAATGGTTAAATAAGGAACTCAGCGGGTGGCACGTGGCACAGTGGTTAGCACTGCTGCCTATGGCACTGAGGACCCGGGTTTGAATCCTGGCCCTGGGTCACTGTCCGTGTGGAGTTTGCCCATTCTCCCCGTGTCTGCGTGGGTTTCACCCCCATAATCCAAAGATGTGCAGGTTAGATGGATTGGCCAGACTAAATTGCCCTTTAATTGGAAAAAAAATTCTAATTGGGTGCTCTAAATTTATTTAAAAATATATAAAAATATGATTGGGTGCTCTAAATTTATTTTTAAAAATTAAAAATATAAGCAACTCAGTTGTACTTAAGAATATGGCTCACCACCATCTTCTCAAAAGTAATTAGGAATGGGGAATGAATGCTGGCCTTGCTAGTTTCACTCACATCTCATGAATGAACAAAAAGGTTTTTTCAGTTTCAACCATTCTTTGTGTGAAGTGCTTCCTGCCAATGAGACCTTTACTAGTTCCTTCCCATGTCCCTTAGTCTCATGATGGCCAGAGACTGAACTGTTTTGTTTGATGCAAGATTTCTGACTGGACAGTTGATATCTTTGGTCAACCCAGTCGTTATCCTTCTGGCAATGAGGAGCTGTGTTGTTTTAAAATGATATCCATCTAGCAATTTATAAACGGAGGCCTTGATATTTCATTGACAGTGAACAATTCCTGGACAGTTCCTTGACAGCTGGACATTTCAGTGGCAGCAGGCCATTTTATTGGCATCTGGACAGTTCATGGACAGCCTCTTGACAGCTAGACAGCTCCTCAACCTTTCCTTGACAACTGGACATTTCCTTGTCTGCTGGACAGGTCCTAGACAGCTAGACAGTTCCTGTACAGCTGTAAAGCTCTTTTAAAGCTTGACAGTTCCAATGCGTAGGCACAATCATGTTCATTTTTAAAAGCCAAAAGGCTGCCTTAACTCTCCCAAATGATGCTTTACTTCTCCCAAATATGTCCCAGGATCTTATCCAAAGGGGTACCTTACCTCTCCAAAGAGCTAGCAGTAACAATCCACCAAATTCAGACCTCCTCTTACCTGTTCTAATCTGCACACTTCAATTTCCACACTCCTATTCTTCTAAATGTGAATTAAATGGCCAACTGCCTCCGAATCGTGTGCGCGCGAAACCCAGCCTGACTCCAGTCCCACCTCCATGAAGATGAGAAATGCTGGGTTCAGGTCGGGACTTATAGTTTTCCGCCACCTCTGGGGTTTTTGCAACAACGCAAAGGCTCTCCGTCATGGTGAAAATCCAAGCCTACATTTCCATTTTGTATATTGAAAGAAAACCTGAGTATGACTCTGCAGCAAGTACCTTATGTAATCCCCTCCTTAACCATTTCTGCCCCTCTACCGTGCTCTCAGTGTGACCAATATTTCCCAAACAAACCTGTGACAGCGATCCAGGAAGTGTCAAACCTGACAAAGCTGTGCAGCAAGTGTCAAGGCTGTCGAGGAACTGTCCAAGGATACCAGGATACCACACCGGGTGAGACACCAGAATGACAATTTTGTTGGGGGTGAGGGGAAAGAGTGGCAGGGGGAGTTGTTGCTCGGTGCTGGTAGGGGCACAAAAAAATACCTCTGACACCGACCATTTTCCAGACAGCAAGGATGGCAGCAATCGGTCCTCAGAACTCATTTCATTATGCCGCACCCATCGACAAAAGAAAAATCACATGCATTTAAACAGCTTTTGCAGCCAATCCCAGGGTTTTCCCACCGGAGTCTCAGCTCCACAGCCACCATTGCTGCCCAAGAGGTTGCAACGTCTGTTGCTCATCCCATGATACCACTAGGGGCCACGCTCCACAGTTTCGGAACCTCCTGCCTTATGCCAAGGCTTTGGTCACCTGTCCCAATATCTCCTCAAATTTTGTTAGGTTAAGTTCATGTGGAATGCTGTGACATTCCACGGCATTGACGTGCTCTGTTAAAGGCCAGCTGTTATTGTCAGCATTACGTTTTCGCTGTTAATCCCCCGAATCCCATGATCAGGGACCTCGGCGTGTAAGGGTCGGGTGGCGGCCTTTGCGGGGGGGAGTGGGGGTCTGAACCCGGGGGAGGGGGGCCCTCCGATGTGGCCTGGCCCGCGATCAGGGCCCACTGATTGGCGCGCCAGCCTCTGTGGCTGGGGGCCTCCTTTTCTACGCGCCGGCCCCTGTCGTCCTGCGCCATGTTGCGTCGGGGCTGGTGCATTGAAGGAGACCACTGCACATGTCCTCATTGGCGCTGGCGCAACTGCGCATGCGCAGATCCCGCGAGGCACAGTTCGTGCCGGGATCGGCAGCTGGAGCGGCATGAACCGCTCCAGCGCCGTGCTGGCCCCCTGTAGGGGCCAGAATTAGTCGTGGGAGCGACTCGTTCACGCCGGCGTAAAACGCAACGGCGTTTACAACGGCGTGGACACTCTGCCGCGGGATTGGAGAATCCCGCCAGAAACATAGGGAGCGATTCTCCGCTCCCGCGACTAAGTGCCCACGCCGTCGCGAACGCCGTCGAGTTTCACGACGGCGCGAAACGGCCCTGATCACGATCAATTCAGTTTGGAGCAGCCGAGGGGCTGGACGGTTGGAGGGCAGCCCAGGCCCAGCAAACAGCTGCCGCCCAGATGGTTCCCGGGTTCCTGGATGTACTTGACCCACCCGGACAACCGATGCATGTGGACACCCAGGGACTGAATAACGGGATAAGGGCCATCTTCCAGGACCTAGACAGTTGGAGGAGTCCATTAGCATTCAGGAGCAGGGAGTGGTGCCACTCATCGCAGCCACCCAGGCCGACACCGCACGGCGTCCGCTGTGGAGGTAATGGGTGAAACGGTTTCGGCCATTGGTCAGGTTCTGCAAGGTGTTTCGCTTCACGTACAAGTGTCATCCATGGCCCAGGAGAGGGCTGCCCTCTCACAGGTAGCCATGCGCCAGAGCCAACACGACATTGCCGCCGCTCTCCGGGCCCTGGCCGAGTCTCACCGTGCCATGGCCCGGTCCCAGCAGGCGATGGCACAGTCCCAGCAGTCAGTCGCATAGACCACCTGGCACACGTGATGGATGGCATGGCGCACTCACAGGTTGAGATACCACAGTCCCTGGCAGGAATGTCGCACTCCCTGGCCTCCGTCTCTGCGAACATTCGGACCGTGATCGATACCGCTGCAGGCCTCCAGGACTGGCAGTTCCAGGTGTCGGTGGTGCGACGGGGCATGTCTCTGACGCACCTCAGTCCCACAGTGAGGCCCGGGAGCCACCGGGCTCCCCGATGGAGGAGGAGGTTATGGGGCCTGTCCCGGTACCTCCAGCAAGGGACATTCCGGCACATTCGGCCTCCCCCCATTCCGTCCCTGGCGCATCTGGTGGGCAGCGGGCAGGACAGGGTGGCACCACGTCATCCAGCATGCCTACCGAGCAGCCTGGCCCATCGAAGCCGGGCCGCCACAGGAAGCGCGTGCCGACGGGGAGCCATGTCGCAGGGCGTGATTCTCAGCAGTCCGCCTCCACTCCTGCTGTACCATCTGGGGAGACACCTAGACGTAGTGGTAAGGCCCGTAAGGCAAAGCAGTTAGGAACATAATAAGTTGGCAAGGGTGCAGGGCACAGTTTAGTTGTAGGGGGTAGGGCATCTGTATGTGAATGTCACAATTAAACTCACTGTTGCACTTAACTTGTAAGACTCTGTGCTATGTCCAGTGCCAGGGGGCTCGTGAGGGTGACTGAGTGGCGCTGTGGTTAACGAGTGGTTCAACGTCAGTGCCGGACGTGCTGTCCCTTTCCCCCCTGCCTCCCAAAATCGGACACCGTAGTCCTCGGCACTCTGACGCCAGCTACCCCACACGGGCACGTGATGAAATGCCCGTTACGAAGGCTGTGACCACCGGAGTGCATGGTTCAGCTATAGCCATGAGTCAGACCTTGGCTGGCGAATCTGAGCTCACAGCTCATCGCAGAGCGGGCTGTCATCATTCAACATGGCACTGATCACAACCGCTTACACAATCATCAATGTTGTGCAATCCTGTAGTGCTGCAGTGGTAAGGTGATGTCGAATTGGTGCCGTGTGTGCAGTGCGGGTGTGCGGGGGGGGGGGGGGGGCTGCTCTGTGGTGCCCGTGTGCAAGAGTGACGGTGCAAGTGGCAGTGTTCAGCGAATCCCTCCCCCACGGTGCGTGAACCGTGCGGCCACCAACGCGTCGCGTGCCCGCTGTCCTCGACGGTGCCGTCATGCAGCCTCCTGGACGTAACCAGCACCCGGGCAGTGTCTGCGTCCTGCGCCCTTCCCCCCACCCTAATGCACGCCATCCTCCTCCTCCTCCTCCTCTTCCTCCTCCCCTTTGTTTGCGTTAACTTCAGTGCCGTTGGGTCCTCCCTCCAACTCCTCCACCAGGGCATCTCCCCTCTGCATGGCAATGTTGTGCAGCGCGCAGCAGACCACAACCATGCGACCGACCCTGTCGGGCTGGTACTGCAGGGCCTCTCCGGAGCGGTCCAGGCATCTCAATCACATCTTCAGCAGGCCGAAGCAGCGCTCCACCACACCCCTGGCTGCTGCATGGGCCTCGTTGTATAGGCTCTCCGCGTTGGTGTGAGGCCTCCGTATTGGCGTCATCAGCCATGACCTCAACGGATAGCCCCTGTCGCCCAGCAACCAGCCCCTCAGCCGGGGGGGGGCATCCATCGAACATTGCAGGGATGAACGACTGTGCCAGAATGTAGGTGTCATGCACATTCCCGGGGTACTTTGCACACACATGCATGATCTTCATGTGGGGGTCGCACACCACCTGAATGTTCATGGTGTATGGGCCCTTTCTGTTCTTGAACACTTCCCTGTTGTCTGCAGGCGGGCACATGGGACGTGCACACCATCAATGATACCCTGGACCATCGGTATCCCGGCCACCTTGGCGAATCCACGTGCCCGTGCTTCCTGCTGTGCTCGGTCCTCGGGGAATTTTATGTACCTGTCCGCGATGGCGTACAACGCATCGGTCACGGCCCTGATGCACCTGTGGACCGATGCCTGTGAGATCCCGGATAGGTCCCCGCTCGGCGCCTGGAAGGAACCGGTAGCGCAAAAGTTTAGGGCCACCGTCACCTTGACAGAGACTGGTATCGCGTGTCCTCCACCCGTTCCACGTGGTGCGAGGTGCGCCACAAGGTGGCATATATGTGCGACCGTCTCCCTGCTGAACCGTAGTCTCCTCCTGCATGTAATGTCCAGTAGGGCCTCGAATGACATTCTGTCACAGTATACCCTCGGCCTTGCTGGACGCCTGTGGCGCCCTGGCACCACCATCAGTGGCTCCTCCTCCTCCTCCTCCCCCCTATGCACTTCGATATCAGTGCCCGCCTCCTGAGCATTCCTCGTCGTCAGGGGGGGCGGGGGGGGGGGGGGGGGGCGGGACATCCCCCTGTACATTCGGGTCCTGAGCGCCTGCGGCCTGCGCGGCGACGATGGGCCACTCCGCGGCCATCCCCTCTGCTGCACCGGCGACCGCTGCATCTGCAGCCACTGTGGGCCGTCTGACTCTACGCTGCCGGATGGCAAACTGCAGAGCTGCGGCTCCAACCACGGCAGTGAACATCGCTGTCTGGTTGGCATACATGGTAACCTGCAGGAGGGTGGTGGGGGGCAGAGTAACGACATGTTACACGGAGGTTCTTCCACACCTCGCCAGCCGGGTTGCCTGGGAGACCTGTGTGCCCCGGTGGCCTGGTCGCCCTGCAGACACGCAGCCAGCCTAACACCTGGTCACTGTCTGCGTCCACTGGTCAGTTCACACTGTACTGCTCACCAGTGTGCCACTCGCCTGTGCCCATCAGCCACACGCACCCTGCAGCCGTGTCCTCGTCACCGTCCTGCCATATCAGGGCGGCTGACATAGATCATAGAATTTACAGTGCAGAAGGAGGCCATTCGGCCCATTGAGTCTGCACCGGCCCTTGGAAAGAGCACCCTACCCAAGGTCAACACCTCCACCCTATCCCCATAACCCAGCCACCCCACACAACACTAAGGGCAATTTTGGACACTGAGGGCAATTTAGCATGGCCAATCCACCCAGCCTGCACATCTTTGGACTGTGGGAGGAAACCGGAGCACCCGGAGGAAACCCACGCACACACGGGGAGGATGTGCAGACTCCGCACAGACAGTGACCCAAGCCGGAATCGAACCTGGGACCCTGGAGCTGTGAAGCAATTGTGCTATCCACAATGCTACCGTGCTGCCCTATGACATGTGGCATCCGTGGATGGACGACACCCTCCACACTCTCCCTCACCCCCCTCCCACCTCCACTCCCTCCCTCACCCCTCCCACATCCCCTCCCTCCTCACCCCCCTCCCAACTCCACTCCCTCCCTCACCCCCCCTTCCCACCTCCACTCCCTCCCTCACCCCCCTCCCACCTCCACTCCCTCCCTCACCCCCCTTCCCACCTCCACTCCCTCCCTCACTCCCCCTTCCCACCTCCACTCCCTCCCTCACCCCCCTCCCACCTCCACTCCCTCCCACCTCAACACTCTCCCTCACCCCCCTCCAACCTCCACTCCCTCCCTCACCCCTCTCCCACCTCCACTCCCTCCCTCACCCCTCTCCCACCTCAACTCTCTCCCTCACCCCCCTCCCACCTCCACTCCCTCCCACCTCCACTCCCTCCCTCACCCCCCATCCCACCCCCTCCCAGCCCCCCGTTGGCCGCAGCGTTCTCGGGGAAGCCGACCCGGTCTGCAGGAGCTCCGGAACAGTCCGCTCACCTCCTCGCTGCTCAGCGTCAGCCAGCACGACTGGCTGACGACTTTATTTACCAGGTGTGAACGGCGACGGCGTGAACTGGGGTCACGCCGTCGGGACTTCGGCCCATCCGGGCCGGAGGATAGCGGGCGTAGCGAAGAATCGCCATTTTGGGTGTCCCGGGCGATTCTCCGGCCTGCGCCGCGCAGAACGCGACGGGGCCAATCTCGCCGCTTGGGTGAATCACGGTAGGGCGTCGGACCGGCGTCGCGGAGAAAAATGGCGCACCAGGCGATTCTCCCAACCGGCGCGGCATCGGAGAATCGCGGCCAACGAATTCTAGATATTTATGTTGCCGACTGTGTCCGTGACAGCCAAAAAGAGAACTATCAAAATTTTTATCCCACTTTCCAGCTCTTGGTCTGTAGCCTTGTAGGTTACGGCACTTCAAGTGTATACCCAAGTACTTTTTGATTGCAATGAGAGTTTCTGCCTCTACCACCCTATCAGAGAGTCCCTGACCCCTACCATCATCTGGTGTAAAATAATTTTCTTCAGCTCTATCCTTCCAACAAACAGTTAACAGCTACGCCCTCCTGGTTATTGACCTCTCTGTTAGGACAAATAGATCCTTATTGTCCACTCTATTTAGGTCCCTCATAATTTTGTACACCTCAGTGAAATCACGTTCTCGGTCGTCTCTGCTCCACAGAACACAAGCCCAGCCTATCCAATCTTTCCCCACAATTAAAAAGTTTCCGGTTTAAGCAGCAAGCTTATCAATCTCCTTTGTACCTTCTCGAGCGCATTCACATCCTTCCTGCCGTGTGGTGACTAGAATTTTACTATACTCTCGCAGCGGCCTATTGTTTACCCGGCTCAAGCATAAACCCACTGCTCGTATATTCTCGTGCCTTGGCTAATATAGGGAAGCCTTTTTTCACCACCGTGCCAATTTGCTTCCTTTGGAGACTTCACATTGAATTTACCACAGGAAATCAGGAGAACTCAGTGAAAATTCTCCTCCCCAATTTTGCTTCAACCGGTTATGATTTAATCTAACAAGTGCCTGCAAGTGTTGGACGGAAGAGATGTGCTGGGGCACTAAAGACCAACGTGTCTTTTAAGGCTGGCCTTTTGGGAAGGCATTTTATTCTCCGTTAAATAAAAGTCTTTGCCGTTGAACTTGTAAAGAACAAAACGCCAGAGATTTGCATTTTTTCCATCTTCATTATCCTCCAAATTAATTCACATGGCAGACTTGAGCAGCTGTTTGGCAGCAGGTGTTTCTCTGATGGGAAGCCTTCACACATGCAGATTTTTTTATTTAATTTCATGTCTGTCAGTTAAGATTGTTTTCCTCCCACCTTTTTCTCCCCCCCTGTTCCTTGCTTAACTAACCATCTTCCACCCACCCTCCTCGGTGCACAGGGATTAATGTATTCTTTGCTTCAGGTATTTCCTCTTCCACTAATGCGAGTGGCAGCATTTTTAAAAGCCTCTCGTGCCCCTTGTCAGCTCTCAATCCAGGAGCTGACCTCTTTGCCCTCCACATTCGTCCCGCAGTTTCCGCTTCAGACTGATTCTTTCGAACTGGGGCCTCCCATTCTTCCTCACTACCCCCCACCTTCCTTGAGTCTTCTGGTTTTGACAACTCAAACTCGGGGCCAGGTCTTTGCGCCCAAGGCAGGCCGTTTGAGTCGGGCGATTCCCTGATTTGGCCTCAGTTTTAAAGGGCCCGGTTAGAACTGGCTTTTGTTCCTGGGAGGCAGGGGGCAGGATAGAGTCTGGCTGGACGACCCCTGAAGCAGATTGTAAATGGGTACGGAGACAATTGGTTGTCAAGGCAGGCTGGTTAGGACACCCGGCTTTGTTCACTGGAACTTTGTCCTAGTTATTTTAGAAACTGTTAAGCCCTCCAGCTCTTCCCCCGTCTCCTCATACCCGAATGCCACATCGATGCAAATTCACAACCTACATGCCCTTTCATATCTCCATAATAACCCATGCTCCGTTCCACCCTTCATAGCCCCCTTGCCACCTCCATGTCAACTCATTCTCAGCACCCACACCCATTCCATCTCATATACCACGCATGCCACTTCCATAGCAACTCTCCCAGTATCCATTATGGGCAGACATGTGGAGATGAAAATAGAACTAACAATCTATTGCAGCTCTCACTCAAATATACTTGATAGTGAAAAAAAACTCCCATTCATGAATCCCAGTCAAAGCTTTTAAATTTCCTCAAGTGGTTAATCTGTTATAAAAACAAACACACTTCCATCAATAGCCATAGCAAAAAAATCAAATCCCTTAATAGCTTCTTTAAACTGTCAATCAAGCTGTGAACTCAGAACCCCCTGCTGAAATAATGCCTTTACGGCTTTTGAAACTCAGCCAGGCATTCATAATTGCATAATAATTATGGGAAATGTCAATCAACAAAACTATTGAAACTTTGAGGCAGGTGGTCATGTTTTTTTCTAACCTATACCAGATGGTCTGCCAATGAAAGCAGTCCCAAAGATATTTTTTAACTCTTAATGACAGCTGGAGCCTGTTGTTTTCATGTTTGAAGAGTAGGGAATTTAAAAAACATCAGATCATGACACTTAAACAAACCTATCCACCATCTCCATCAAGTTGTGACTCTTACTGCAGACTAAGGCCTTTGGAAAAGGCAAAATGGGGTCAGCTTGCACAAAGCTCAAATGGCCCTACTCAGTTGGCATTTCATGCCTGTGTGTTCCTCTTGCCATCCCAATGCCATAGAAATCCAGACCTTGGTGTCAAACAAACACTCCTTCTTGATTCACCTTATCTCTGCTCCTTTTTAGCCTCGCTGAAGTCCAATGTTTCCACTGCGAGTTCGCAATGATTGAAAGAAAATTCCAATTAAGGGGCAATTTAGCGTAGCCAATCCATCTCCCCTGGGATGAAGGGTGAGACCCACGCAGACACAGGGCGAATGTGTAAACTCCACATGGACAGTGACCCGGGGCCGGGATCGAACCTGGGCCCTCGGCGCCGTGAGGCAGCAGTGCTAACCACGGCACCACTGTGACATCCAAGCTCTCAGTTTTTAGACAAGATAAACTGTAACAGAAAAAGGTTTACAAGGAGAAGAGGAAGGTGATCAAGCAAGACACAGGGACTGGATCCATGATGAGTTAGCTCATCTCAAAACCAGGTAACAAACTGTGCACAAGAAATGTCACCAACATGTCGGCAACCCCCCCCCCCCCCCCCCCCCCAGTGAAATATCCCACTGACTCCCTTCCTCCACTCCCCCAGTGAAATATCCCACTGACTCCCCCTCCTCCACCTCCAGTGAAATATTCCACTGACTCTCCTCCTCCACCCGCAGTGAAATATCCCACTGACTCCTCTCCACCCCAGTGAAATATCCCACTGACTCCCCTCCTCCACCCCCAGTGAAATATCCCACTGACTCCCCTCCTCCACCCCCAGTGAAATATTCTACTGACTCTCCTCCTCCCCCAGTGAAATATCCCACTGACACCCCCGCTCCACCCCCAGTGAAATATCCCACTGACTCCCCCCTCCAACCCCCAGTGAAATATCCCACTGACTCCCCCCTCCACCCCCAGTGAAATATCCCACTGACTCCCCCCTCCACCCCCAGTGAAATATCCCACTGACTCCCCCCATCCACCCCCAGTGAAATATCCCACTGACTCTCCCCCTCCACCCCCAGTGAAATATCCCACTGACTCCCCCCCTCCACCCCAGTGAAATATCCCACTGACTCCCCCCTCCACCCCCCAGTGAAATATCCTACTGACTCCACCCCTCCACCCCAGTGAAATATCCCATTGACAGCCCCCCTCCACCACCAGTGAAATATCCCACTGACTCCCCCCTCCACCCCCCAGTGAAATATCCCACTGACTCCCCCCTCCACCCCCAGTGAAATATCCCACTGACTCCCCCCTCCACCCCCAGTGAAATATCCCACTGACTCCCCCCATCCACCCCCAGAGAAATATCCCACTGACTCTCCCCCTCCACCCCCAGTGAAATATCCCACTGACTCCCCCCCTCCACCCCCAGTGAAATATCCCACTGACTCCCCCCTCCACCCCCCAGTGAAATATCCTACTGACTCCACCCCAGTGAAATATCCCACTGACAGCCCCCCTCCACCACCAGTGAAATATCCCACTGACTCCCCTCCTCCACTCCCAGTGAAATATCCCACTGACTCCACCCCTCCACTCCCAGTGAAATATCCCACTGACTCCACCCCTCCACCCCCACTGAAATATCCTACTGACTCCCCCCCCTCCACTCCCAGTGAAATATCCCACTGATTCCACCCCTCCACCCCCAGTGAAATATCCCACTGACTCCCCCCATCCACCCCCAGTGAAATATCCTACTGACTCCCCCCCCACTCCCAGTGAAATATCCCACTGACTCCTCCCCTCTACCCCAGTGAAATATCCCAATGACTTCCCCCTCCACCCCCAGTGAAATATCCCACTGACTCCCCCCTCCACCCCCAGTGAAATATCCCACTGACTCCACCCCTCTACCCCAGTGAAATATCCCAATGACTTCCCCCCTCCAACCCCAGTGAAATATCCCACTGACTCCACCCCTCCACCCCCAGTGAAATAATATCCCATTGACTCCCCTCCTCCACCCCCAGTGAAATATCCCACTGACTCCCCCCCTCCACCCCAGTGAAATATCCTACTGACTCCCCCCCTCCACCCCCAGTGAAATATCCCACTGACTCCCCCCCTCCACTCCCAGTGAAAGGTCCCACTGACTCCCCCCTCCACCCTCAGTGAAATATCCCACTGACTCCCCCCTCCACCCCCCAGTGAAATATCCCACTGACTCCCCCCTCCACCCCCCAGTGAAATATCCCACTGACTCCCCTCCTCCACCCCCAGTGAAATATCCCACTGACTCCCCCCCTCCACCCCCAGTGAAATATCCCACTGACTCCCCCCTCCAATCCCAGTGAAATATCCCACTGACACCCCCCCTCCACCCCTCAGTGAAATATCCCACTGACACCCCCCCTCCACCCCTCAGTGAAATATCCCACTGACTCCCCCCTCCACCCCCCAGTGAAATATCCCACTGACTCCCCCCTCCACCCCCAGTGAAATACCCCACTGACACCCCCCTCCACCACCCAGTGAAATATCCCACTGACTCCCCCCTCCACCCCCAGTGAAATATCCCACTGACTCCCCCCTCCACCCCCAGTGAAATATCCCACTGACTCCCCCCATCCACCCCCAGTGAAATATCCCACTGACTCTCCCCCTCCACCCCCAGTGAAATATCCCACTGACTCCCCCCCCTCCACCCCAGTGAAATATCCCACTGACTCCCCCCTCCACCCCCCAGTGAAATATCCTACTGACTCCACCCCTCCACCCCAGTGAAATATCCCACTGACAGCCCCCCTCCACCACCAGTGAAATATCCCACTGACTCCCCTCCTCCACTCCCAGTGAAATATCCCACTGATTCCACCCCTCCACCCCCAGTGAAATATCCCACTGACTCCCCCCATCCACCCCCAGTGAAATATCCTACTGACTCCCCCCCCCACTCCCAGTGAAATATCCCACTGACTCCTCCCCTCTACCCCAGTGAAATATCCCAATGACTTCCCCCTCCACCCCCAGTGAAATATCCCACTGACTCCCCCCTCCACCCCCAGTGAAATATCCCACTGACTCCACCCCTCTACCCCAGTGAAATCTCCCAATGACTTCCCCCCTCCAACCCCAGTGAAATATCCCACTGACTCCCCTCCACCCCAGTGAAATATCCCACTGACTCCCCCCTCCACCCCCAGTGAAATATCCCACTGACTCCCCTCCACCCCAGTGAAATATCCCACTGACTCCCCTCCACCCCCCAGTGAAATATCCCACTGACTCCCCTCCACCCCCAGTGAAATATCCCACTGACTCCCCTCCTCCACCTCAGTGAAATATCCCACTGACTCCCCCCCTGCCCCCAGTGAAATATCCCACTGACTCCCGCCCTCTGCCCCCAGTGAAATAACCCACTGACACCCCTCTACCTCCCAGTGAAATATCCCACTGACTCCCCCCTCCACCCCCCAGTGAAATATCCCACTGACTCCCCCCTCCACCTCAGTGAAATATCCCACTGACTCCCCCCTCCAACCCCAGTGAAATATCCCACTGAGTGCCCCCCTCCTCCCCCAGTGAAATATCCCACTGACTCCCCCCCTCCACCCCCCAGTGAAATATCCCACTGACACCCCCCTCCACCCCCCAGAGAAATATCCCACTGACACCCCCCTCCACCCCCAGTGAAATATCACACTGACTCCCCTCCTCCACCCCAGTGAAATATCCCACTGACTCCCCCCCCTGCCCCCAGTGAAATATCCCACTGACTCCCGCCCTCTGCCCCCAGTGAACTAACCCACTGACACCCCCCTCCACCCCCAGTGAAATATCCCACTGACACCCCCCTCCACCTCCCAGTGAAATATCCCACTGACTCCCCTCCACCCCAGTGAAATATCCCACTGACTCCCCCCTCCACCCCCAGTGAAATATCCCACTGACTCCCCTCCACCCCAGTGAAATATCCCACTGACTCCCCTCCACCCCCCAGTGAAATATCCCACTGACTCCCCTCCACCCCCAGTGAAATATCCCACTGACTCCCCTCCTCCACCCCAGTGAAATATCCCACTGACTCCCCCCCCTGCCCCCAGTGAAATATCCCACTGACTCCCGCCCTCTGCCCCCAGTGAAATAACCCACTGACACCCCTCTACCTCCCAGTGAAATATCCCAATGACTTCCCCCTCCACCCCCAGTGAAATATCCCACTGACTCCCCCCTCCACCCCCAGTGAAATATCCCACTGACTCCACCCCTCTACCCCAGTGAAATCTCCCAATGACTTCCCCCCTCCAACCCCAGTGAAATATCCCACTGACTCCACCCCTCCACCCCCAGTGAAATATCCCATTGACTCCCCTCCTCCACCCCCAGTGAAATATCCCACTGACTCCCCCCCCTCCACCCCAGTGAAATATCCTACTGACTCCCCCCCTCCACCCCCAGTGAAGTATCCCACTGACTCCCCCCTCCACTCCCAGTGAAAGATCCCACTGACTCCCCCCTCCACCCTCAGTGAAATATCCCACTGACTCCCCCCCTCCACACCCCAGTGAAATATCCCACTGACTCCCCCCTCCACCCCCCAGTGAAATATCCCACTGACTCCCCTCCTCCACCCCCAGTGAAATATCCCACTGACTCTCCCCTCCACCCCCAGTGAAATATCCCACTGACTCCCCCCTCCAATCCCAGTGAAATATCCCACTGACACCCCCCCCTCCACCCTTCAGTGAAATATCCCACTGACACCCCCCCTCCACCCCTCAGTGAAATATCCCACTGACTCCCCCTCCACCCCCCAGTGAAATATCCCACTGACTCCCCCCTCCACCCCCAGTGAAATACCCCACTGACACCCCCCTCCACCACCCAGTGAAATATCCCACTGACTCCCCCTCCACCACCCAGTGAAATACCCCACTGACTCCCCTCCATCCCCCAGTGAAATATCCCACTGACACCCCCCTCCACCCCAGTGAACTATCCCACTGACTCCCCCCTCCACCTCAGTGAAATATCCCACTGACTCCCCTCCATCCCCCAGTGAAATATCCCACTGACACCCCCCTCCACCCCAGTGAAATATCCCACTGACTCCCCCTCCACCTCAGTGAAATATCCCACTGACTCCCCCCTCCAACCCCAGTGAAATATCTCACTGACTGCCCCCCTCCACCCCCAGCGAAATATCCCACTGACTCCCGCCCTCCACACCCCAGTGAAATATCCCACTGACTCCCCTCCTCCACCCCAGTGAAATATCCCACTGACTCCCCCCTGCACCACCCAGTGAAATATCCCACTGACTCCCCCCTCCACCCCCCAGTGAAATATCCCACTGACTCCCCCCCTCCACCTCAGTGAAATATCCCACTGACTCCCCCCTCCAACCCCAGTGAAATATCCCACTGAGTGCCCCCCTGCCCCCAGTGAAATATCCCACTGACTCCCGCCCTCTGCCCCCAGTGAACTAACCCACTGACACCCCCTCCACCCCCAGTGAAATATCCCACTGACACCCCCCTCCACCTCCCAGTGAAATATCCCACTGACTCCCCTCCACCCCAGTGAAATATCCCACTGACTCCCCCCTCCACCCCCAGTGAAATATCCCACTGACTCCCCTCCACCCCAGTGAAATATCCCACTGACTCCCCTCCACCCCCCAGTGAAATATCCCACTGACTCCCCTCCACCCCCAGTGAAATATCCCACTGACTCCCCTCCTCCACCCCAGTGAAATATCCCACTGACTCCCCCCCTGCCCCCAGTGAAATATCCCACTGACTCCCGCCCTCTGCCCCCAGTGAAATAACCCACTGACACCCCTCTACCTCCCAGTGAAATATCCCACTGACTCCCCCCTCCACCCCCCAGTGAAATATCCCACTGACTCCCCCCTCCACCTCAGTGAAATATCCCACTGAGTGCCCCCCTCCTCCCCCAGTGAAATATCCCACTGACTCCCCCCCTCCACCCCCCAGAGAAATATCCCACTGACACCCCCCTCCACCCCCAGTGAAATATCACACTGACTCCCCTCCTCCACCCCAGTGAAATATCCCACTGACTCCCCCCCCTGCCCCCAGTGAAATATCCCACTGACTCCCGCCCTCTGCCCCCAGTGAACTAACCCACTGACACCCCCCTCCACCCCCAGTGAAATATCCCACTGACACCCCCCTCCACCTCCCAGTGAAATATCCCACTGACCCCCCCCCACCCCAGTGAAATATCCCACTGACTCCCCCCTCCACCCCCAGTGAAATATCCCACTGACTCCCCTCCACCCCAGTGAAATATCCCACTGACTCCCCTCCACCCCCCAGTGAAATATCCCACTGACTCCCCTCCACCCCCAGTGAAATATCCCACTGACTCCCCTCCTCCACCCCAGTGAAATATCCCACTGACTCCCCCCCCTGCCCCCAGTGAAATATCCCACTGACTCCCGCCCTCTGCCCCCAGTGAAATAACCCACTGACACCCCTCTACCTCCCAGTGAAATATCCCACTGACTCCCCTCCACCCCAGTGAAATATCCCACTGACTCCCCCCTCCACCCCCAGTGAAATATCCCACTGACTCCCCTCCACCCCAGTGAAATATCCCACTGACTCCCCTCCACCCCCCAGTGAAATATCCCACTGACTCCCCTCCACCCCAGTGAAATATCCCACTGACTCCCCTCCACCCCCAGTGAAATATCCCACTGATCCCCCCCTCCCTCCACCCCAGTGAAATATCCCACTGACTCCCCTCCACCCCAGTGAAATATCCCACTGACTCCCCTCCACCCCTAGTGAAATATCCCACTGACTCCCCTCCACCCCCCAGTGAAATATCCCACTGACCCCCCCCTCCCTCCACCCCAGTGAAATATCCCACTGACTCCCCTCCACCCCAGTGAAATATCCCACTGACCCCCCCTCCCTCCACCCCAGTGAAATATCCCACTGACGCCCCTCCACCCCAGTGAAATATCCCGTTGACTCCCCCCCCCTCCACCCTCGAGGAAATATCCCACTGACTCCCCTCCTCCCCCAGTGAAATATCCCGTTGACTCCACCCTCCACCCCCCAGTTAAATATCCCACCAACTCCCCTCCATCCCAATGAAATATCCCACTGACTCCCCTCCTCCACCCCCCTGTGAAATATCCCACTGACTCCCCTCCTCCCCCAGTGAAATATCCCATTGAACCCCCCTCCACCCCCAGTGAAATATCACACTGACTCCCCTCCTCCACCCCAGTGAAATATCCCACTGACTCCCCCCCCTGCCCCCAGTGAAATATCCCACTGACTCCCGCCCTCTGCCCCCAGTGAACTAACCCACTGACACCCCCCTCCGCCCCCAGTGACATATCCCACCGACTCCCCTCCACCCCAATGAAATATCCCACTGACTCCCCTCCTCCCCCAGTGAAATATCCCACCGACTCCCCTCCACCCCAATGAAATATCCCACTGACTCCCCTCCACCCCCCAGTGAAATATCCCGTTGACTCCCACTATCCAGGGCTCACTCACAGAGGTGAAGGAAACGCTTGCTGAAAAATAACCAAGGTTGATTTAGTTCACTTGCTACATTCCTGGCAGCCGCATGATTTAACAATAATGGAGCTGGTTTTCATATCAGTCAGTCTCTATCAATTAATCTACCACCTATTCAGACATGGCATGAGGAAAACCACCAGTTGTGGCGGTTTTTGGAATCCATGGGTCCAAATGTTACCCCTTTTCCTCCCAGATTACTACATGTCACGTCTCAAATGACTCATACGCTGTAGCACAATGTTACTCTCTGAAAGAATTATCTTTAATTTGCATCTGAATGAATGAATGATTACTGCTTCCACCACCTCCCTGGGGGTCCTGATGCCTGGGAAAAGTGGTCCAACCTCAGGCTCGGGGCAGGTGGGGGGGGGGGGGGGGGGGGGGCGCGGGGAGTGTTTGAGAGAGAAAATAACAAGAATTGAGAATCATAGAATTTACAGTGCCGAAAGAGGCTATTCAGCCCATCGAGTCTGCACCGGCCCTTGGAAAGAGCACCTGACTTAAGCCCACTCCTCCACCCTATCCCCGTAACCCAATAAACCCCACCTACCCTTTTTGGACACTAAGGGCAATTTAGCACGGCCAATCCGCCTAACCGGCACATCTTTGGACTGTGGAAGGAAACCGGAGGAAACCCACGCAGACACGGGGAGAACGTGCAGACTCCGCACAGACAGTGACCCAAGCCGGGAATCGAACCCGGGACCCGCCAGCTGTGACGCAACTGTGCTAACCACTGTGCAGCATCCGGAGGAGCTAAAAGCAGAAAGTGGTCCTGCCCCCCACTTAACTGGAGATTAGTCTTTGGCCTCGAGAATTAGGTGTAGAGGCCATTTTGTATCACAAGAACTTCGCTACTTTTCAGCCCCTCAGAAGATCTGCCCAGAATCTCAGTCCCTGCTCGCCGTCAGCTTGATCGTGTTTCTACCATATGTTTGGAAGGGCAGTGGGATGATTTTCTACGGAAACTAAATAAACGTCAGCAGCTTCTCATTAATGTTGTGTTACTAGAGAGCTGACGGCCATGTACAGACACCCTCTAGTCCCAGGGTCTCCTGCTGCCACTTCTGACGCACTCAGGGTGGTGTGGGGCTGAGCTTGAGGAATGTGCAGGAACGCCGCAGAAAGATTAAAACTTAGAAGCACGTTTTCGACCTGCTATCTTTTCAATCGGTGAAAGGGGAAAACACTCGGCACAGCTTGAACTGGTTCAGGGATTTTTAGTTTTGCTTTCAGTTTTATTCCTTAACTAAACCTCGAACGTTTGTGTTCACACATTTGCTGGCACTACAGCCCATGCGAAATCTAAACGGGTTATGTTACAATCATTTAGAAGAAGGTTGAGCACTATTTATATCTCGGGCAACATTTAAAAGAGAAACCGTTCACACAGAACATTCTCAATTTCATTTTAGTTCTATTTTTAAGTCGCTTTAAATTCCCCTCAAACAATAAAAGGATAAAATTCAGGGGCGTTAAGGGGCTGATTTTTTAACGATCTTATAACAAAAAACGATTGTTCGATGGGTTCTGTTCACGAAATACGAATTGCCCACTTGCCAGAAAGCATCCCCTTAATAATCTAGTTGAACCTGCGTGCAAATATTTAAGCATAAAAGAAAATGCAAAATAAATACGAATCATCACAAACACATTTTACAAAGAAGGCATCCAACACAGGCTGTGAACCTGGCAAAGGTTTTCAAAACGTAATCATTTAAAACGTGTTAACAGCTACAATGATTCCGCTGCTGTGTTAATACAATGGGATCAGCCTTGACTTTTTGTGATAGCATAAGGTGGGCGACAGCGCGTCGGCAGCTCAATTTACATCTCTCCCCATTTTTATTTCCACTATAAGCAGTGCAATATCTTTATGTAACGTGCCAGTCAAAAGTACTGGCGTGGGGTGTAAATGTCAATGCTTATTCTTCTCCTTTCTTTATTGAACAGGCGACAAACGCGTCTCTCTTGAATTAAATGATTTCAACCGTTTCAGGGCCAAGGTGTTGTGACTAATCCCAAACTCAAACTGATCTTCAATTTAACTGCAATTAAAAGGGGTTTTGGTCAAGAGTGGTCATGATGAAAGGGGGCAGATGGAAGAAATGTTTTTCCACCAGGGAGCAGAAGAGCGTGGAATGCTTTCCCACGATAAAGCAGAGACCATAATTTGGATAATCAGTGGAAAAGAAAGAATGTGGAAAGGGCGTGGAGGAGAGTCTGTGACTCCAGTTAAAAAGCTAGCAGGTACTATGGGCCAAATGGCTTCCATCCATGCAGCAATTTCTAACATTCAATTAAGTGTAAGTTAGGTGCTTATTGCTTATAATACAGGCTTTCCGCAAACGTCTTTTCCCAAGTGTGTGAATGTGTCAGAAGCAGAGACAGGCAACAGCCTGGGTTCCAGTGACTCAATGAACGTGGAAAATGCGTTGCTGGAGTCAAAATAAATACCCATCGGCGAGACTCATTTTCGCGGCTCATTGGCATGTTATTATTTTTAACAACCAAATTTCTTATCGATACATTCACCCTGAAAATATAATGGGCAACTAACTTCAGGCAGCTTTCATTTAACTATCTTTAATAATAATCTTTATTAGTGTCATCAGTAGGCTTACATTAACACTGCAATGAAGTTACGGTGAAAATCCCCTAGACGCCACACTCCGGCGCCTGTTCGGGTACACTGAGCAAGAATTCCGAAATGTCCAAATTACCTAACAAGCACGTCTCTTGGGACTCGCGGGAGGAAACCGGAGCACCCGGAGGAAACACACGCAGACACGGGGAGAACGTGCAGACTCCGTACAGACCCAAGCCGGGATCGAACCCAGGTCCCTGGCGATGTGAAGCAACAGTGCTAACCCGTGTAGTAAAACTTCTCAAGGCGCTTCATAGGATTCTCCAACCACGCAACAACTGAAGGAGATATTGTTGGGACAACAGCTTGGCCAAATATGCCAAGTATTAAGGAGCATCTTAAAGAATGGAAGGGGGTAGAATGGCAGAGGTTTCGGGAGGGAATTCCAACACCAAGAGCCTAGTCAATTGAGGCAACGACCGCGAAGCGATTAAAATCGGAGAGGCGCAAGAATTAGAAGGATGTAGAGATTTCAGCAGGTTGTAGGGCTGGAGGAGATTACAGAGAAAAGGAGGGGAGAGGACAGAGGGATTTGTAGACAGGGATGAGAATTTTACAATCAAGGTGAATGAGAGCAAATGTAGTTCAGCAAGCAAGTGATTGGTGAATGGGAACTTGATATGAGTTCTGATCCGAGCAATAGAATTTTGGCTGAGCTCCCATTTATGGAGGGTGAAGATGGTTTGCCAGCCAGGAGAGTATTGGATCAGCCAAGGTAAGAAAGGCAAGGCTGTAGCAGATGAGTTCATAGGCAGGGGAATTTGTTGCGGAGCAAGACTTTGTGTGATGTACTCAACTTTTCATTGTCAGACCCCTGGGAAATGACTTTAGATATATGCAGGTGAGGGCTTTTGTGAGGCGACAGGGGAGGGAATTCCCGTTGCTCCCGGCACAAGAAGTTCAAGATAGGATGATCTTGGGTGTATGGGTCGGGGAGGGCAAGGTGTCGGAAATACACCAGGAGTTGAAAGAGGGAGAAGCGCTGGTAGAAGAGTTGAAGGGTAAATGGGAGGAGGAGCTGGGGGAGGAGATCGAGGAAGGTCTGTGGGCTGATGCCTTAGGTAGGGTTAATTACTCCTCCTCATGTGCCAGGCTCAGCCTGATACAATTTAAGGTGGTCCACAGAGTGCACTTGACGGGGGCGAGGTTGAGTAGGTTCTTTGGAGTAGAGGACAGATGTGGAACGTGCTCAGGGAGCCCGGCGAACCATGTCCATATGTTTTGGTCATGCCCGGCAGTGGAGGGGTTCTGGAGAGGAGTGGCGGGAGCAATATCTCAGGTGGTGAAAGTCCGGGTCAAGCCAAGCTGGGGGCTAGCTATATTTGGAGTAGTGGACGAACCGGGAGTGCAGGAGGCGAAAGAGGCCGGTATTCTGGCCTTTGCGTCCCTAGTAGCCCGGCGAAGGATCTTGCTAATGTGGAAGGAGGCGAAGCCCCCCAGCCTGGAGGCCTGGATAAATGATATGGCTGGGTTCATAAAGTTGGAGAGGATTAAGTTCGCCTTGAGAGGGTCTGCGCAGGGGTTCTACAGGCGGTGGCAACCGTTCCTAGACTATCTTGCGGAGTGTTAGAGGAAGGTCGGTCAGCAGCAGCAGCAACCTGGGGGGGGGGGGGGGACGTCCTGGGAGGGGGGGGAGGGAAAGGGGGGGGCTGCCTGGGAGGGTGGATGAGCAAGAGATAACATGAAGGGTTGGGGAAACGGGGAAACTGGCACGTATGGGTGAGGGCCAGTAAAGCTGTGTAAATATATCATTTTGCCATGTATATATCTTGCTCTGTGCAATTTCTCGTTTTTTTTTGTTACGGGGGGTTATTTGTAAGGGAGAAAAATTGTGTTAAAAAACTTTAATAAATATATATATTTTTAAAAACTTTTCATTGTCAGCTTGTCACAATGATTCTGCCGAAGACCTCTTGGAGGTTTTTCCAAAATTGTTCCGGGTTTTGATAAAGAGGAAGAAACTGTTTCCACTTGGGGCAGGGTTGGGAACCAGAGCACACAGATTTACGATAACTGGTCAAAAAAAAAACACAAAGTTGCATGCGAATTGTCGTGATCTCTAATGTGCTGGTCTGGAAGGCTGGTGGAAGGGGATTGATTCATTGGTAATTTTCAAAAGGGAATTGGACAATACTTTGAAAAGGAAACGATTACAGGGCAATGGGATTGATTGGAAAGACCCAAGATGGTTTCACAGACCCAGTGGGCCAAATGACCTCATTTAGTGTTCTATGATTCGACGAAGGATCAATATTTCTCATGTAGATCTTCAGACAGGTACATGGAGTAAATCTGTGAGTGTTTGCGGTGATAGGCACTGTCATTTGACATGTGTTTAAATCAGAGGACTGCCCAAACTGCCTGACTGAACATCACGCTTGTATTTTACTGATATAAAGTTTTACCGAGGAACAATGCAACCAGCCAGGAGCACACATTTTATTTAGCATTACATTTTCACCAGTTATTCCTTTCAAAGATTTCAATGTTAAACGTCGAGGTGCAATGTCACTTGGGCTTTTTATTTAAAGAAATCAGTTTTTTAAAAAAAATTTCTTTCCCTCCACAAAAAGTATGTTAGGATTAAAAGATTTACTTCCTGCCTCTACGTTGCGATTTTGACACCAATTGTAGGGTGATTTTGTGCGATTTTCTTTAAAAGGAAACACAATTAATAAAAATGTACTTTTTTCTTTAAACAAGTTCATTTTCCTCTTTCCATTTTCTCGTCTCTTATCTTTTGATTAATCTGCTGCCATTTCTGTGACTCTCTGCCGGCCCCCAGTGCCAGGCGACATGTGCAGGGCCAGAGTTTCATGGCTGCTGGGGTTAAAACAGTAAATTTGTCAGGTTCCTGGCGTTAATTTAAACACTGTAAAAAAACAAATCAGCACTGGAAGGAACAGTAGGTGCTGAGCTTCTGAATATGTTTCAAAGAAGCCAAGATGTTTAGAAGAAATTGAGAGTGAGTCATTCCCTCACGGCTTTCTCTCCACGCTCGCTGTACTTGTCATCTTCACTGCTATTAATCATGTTCTAGACTGTGGTTTTCTGTTTTGGGTCAGACTTGACACTTCCACCCTCAGAAGTTGGCCAGACTAAAAGAAAATCCCCGCAAAAATCAAATTGCATTTGCCATCAACCCTCTTGGGAGTTGTGGATAAAGTGCCATTTCCTACCCTGACCTAAGAAAGCTCAACGAAACTCAAAAATCCACCCAAGAGAAAGCAGCCCCACTTGACTGGCAACCCTATCCACAACCTTAAACATTCATCTCCTTCGTGTACTCTGGATATCAACTTGCCAAGGCAGGGCAGCGTGGTGGCGCAGTGGGTTAGCCCTGCTGCCTCACGGCGCCGAGGTCCCAGGTTCGATCCCGGCTCTGGGTCACTGTCTGTGTGGGGTTTGCACATTCTCCCCGTGTCTGCGTGGGTTTCGCCCCCACAACCCAAAGATGTGCAGGGGAGGTGGATTGGACACGCTAAATTGCCCCTTAATTGGAAAAAAATGAATTGGGTACTCTAAATTTATTTAAAGAAAACTTGCCAAGGCTTCCTCGACAGCGTCTGCCACCTAGATGGACAAGGGCAGAAGTCACATGGGACCGCCACCACCTCCAAGTTCCCCTCCAATTCGAACACAATCCTGACTTGGAAATATATTGGTGTTCCTTTATTGTGGCAATATCAATATTCTCAGCTCCCTCCCTAACAGCACTGCGGCTGCACCTACACCCCACGGACTGTGGCAGTTTAAGAATAATAGTAATAATCTTTATTATAGTCACAAGTAGGCTTACATTAACACTGCAATGGAATTACTGTGAAAATCCCCTAGTCTCCACATTCCAGCACTTCTTTGGGTACACAGAGGGAGAATTCAGAATGTCCAATTCACCTGACAAGCACGTCTATCGGGACATGTGGGATGAAACCGGAGCACCAGGAGGAAACCCAAGCAGACACGGGGAGAACGTGCAGACTCCGCATAGACAGTGATCCAAGCCGGAACTGAACCTGGAACCCTGGCGCTGTGAAGCAACAGTGCTAACCACTGTGCTACCGTGCCACCCCCATCTTTTCAAGGGTAACTATAGATGAGTAATAAATGCTGGTCCTGCCAGCACCTCCCACACCTTGTGAATGAATCACAAAACACGTCCCCCTCCTCTGTCAAAGGCATCGACTTAGGTTGGACGGAATCACCCTCACACAATCCTACGTTTTTCTGTGAACTGGGTAGTGTGTGGGGCCTACACTTGCCTGCAAAGGATACTGGAGCTGCACCTGCCACCCCCCCTCCCCCCCTCCCCCCAAACCGCTCTAACCCAATTCTACTATCACGTGACACCCACACATACTCGCTTTCTGAGTTATTGAATATAAATCAGGGGCTAGCAACTGTGAGTATTTTATTTAAATTAACCCTCCAAAACGCAGTGCACAAGGTAGGCCCTTCACCTGGAGGTTAGTTAACTGAATAAAGACTGATGGTCAAAGACTACATTTGGTCTATGTGGCCCAGTACCAACAATGGACAGTGCGAGAGAGGATGGGGAAATGTAATTTAAACAAATACTCTGTTGAATATTCCGTTCTTTTTAACAAGCCATTCCTCCATCAGCTGTGGCTCAGTGGTTGGTGTTGTGTGATGTACTCTGGGATAACACAGGCTGCAACTGGATGCAGCTTTAACCAAAAGATACTCCAGACCTTGAAGTTAGTTCAATCTGATTTATTGAACCAGTAGCACAGTTAGCACAGTTCTCTATGACTTTGACTCTCTGCTAACCTAAGTGTGGTTACTCTGTCTGACTGAACCAGACTAGCTCTTAGCCACGTGCTGGAGGTATGATACTGTACGTACACCCTGACTCACTCTGTAGATGTTCATCAGTGGAAAGAGGCTGACTGTGAATGCCTTGTGCCTTTTATAGTGAGATACCACCCCTGAGTGTCCTGCCTGCTCATTGGTCATGTCCTGTTCTCTGTGTTCATTAGCTGCCTGTCTGTATATCATTATCTGCATGTCTGCATATCATGACAGTTGGTACCTTGACTCTGTGTCAGAAAGGTTATGTCACACCATTGGCTTCACTACAAAATCCAGGCTGTCACTCTAGTGCAGCATTGAGGGGGTGCCGTACTGTTGGGGGTTCTATTTGTCAGATGAGACTTTATCTACCCTGTCATGTCGGTGTAAAAGATCTCACAACACCAGGACTAGGAGAGCTCACTGATACCTTGGTCAATGCTTCAGCCAACAGCATTAAACCAGATTAGTTGGTCACTTATTCCATTGTTGTTTCTGGGAGTTACCATGCACATTTCTCGCTGCTAGGTCTCAAACAGGTTGTTTGGGGGCTTAATGCGGTCGTGGCAAGGGTTATTCTAAAACAAGTCTTTGGGTTTTTTTCTTTCTATGTTTAACAATAAGAAACACAGGTAAATCTCAGAACATTACTTTTGTTCAACATCACCGATGCCTAGTTGCACAAATAGCTGTGGTCTAACCAGGGGCAGACGGTGGAAAGGGACAGCAGACATCAAAAACCACATGGAAAGTTCACCAACCACATGTGAGTTACAGCAAAATGTATCCAGAGCTGGAAATCCTGGTAGCACCTCACAGAGAGCAAGGATTAAATGGATATCAAAGGTAAGATGTTGCTAAATTTCAAGGTAGGATCTTGGAGTAAATCATATTACTGAATTCTGCTATTTCCAGCCCCTCACTCACATGCCTGAACTCAACAACATCAACTGAGATTTACCTTTAACGCAATAAAACATTCCCTAGTGCTTCACAGAAATGTTATCAGACACAGTTTAACACCAAGACACATAAGGAGACAGATAGAATTATAGAATTTACTGTGCAGAAGGAGGCCATTCGGCCCATCGAGCCTGCAACGGCCCTTGGAAAGAGCACCCTCCGTAAGCCCACACCTCCACCCTATCCACGTTACCCAGTCACCCCACCTAACCTTTTTTGAACACTAAGGGCAATTTAGCATGGCCAATCCACCAAACCTGCACATCTTTGGACTGTGGGAGGAAACCGGAGCACCCGGAGGAAACCCACGCTGACACGGGGAGAACGTGCAGACTCCGCACAGACAGTGACCCAGCCGGGAATCGAACCTGGGACCCTGGAGCTGTGAAGCACAGAGCTAACCACTGTACTACCGTGCAGACCTCAGATGTACCAAAGGTTTGGTCAAAGTGGTATGTTTTAAGAAGCAGCTCAGGGGGAAATCTAGATCTTCTGCTTATCTTTGAACTAACGCTGTGGGACCCATTAAAGTTGGCCGGACAGGGTAAATAGGGCCTCAGTTTAACATCTCATCTGAACAATGGCCCCTCTGACAGTTCAGCACTCAGACAGTACTGCACTGGAGTGTCAGCCTGGATTATGTGCTCAACCCTTTGGGGTGTGATGTGAACCCATTACATTCTGACGCCGAGGCAAGACTGAGCATTGCATTGTCCGATTCATTTGGTGCCAGGTCTCAGAGGCATGTGAGTTCTTACTGCCCCCAAACACACTACAGGCTCTTGAAACTTAACCTTGCTCCACACAGGTCTCTCCATAATAACAAAATCAAACACACCGGTTTATCTGCTCCGTGGTTTACAGATGACACCCTGCTTCACCACTCAACATTTCACTGCTGGTGACATCATTTTGGGAAGGTTCCCAGATCTAAGTGGGTTGCTGAATCTCGTCTTTCGAAGAATATGAGATATCTTTATGATGCAGCTACTGTAAATTCACTAGATAGTAACAGGCATTTGAATGCAGGGAAATTCCACACACCTTGGGCGGGATTCTCTGATGGTGAGGCTAAGTGTTGACGCCGTCGTAAACGCAGTCGCGCTTCTCGACGGCGTCAACATGGCCTCAGGATCAGCAATTCTGGCCCCTACAGGGGGCCAGCACGGCACTGGAGCAACCCACGCTCCTCCAGCTGCTGATCCCGGCATCAATTGGGCACCGCGGGGTCCGCGCATGCGCAGTGGTACCTTCTCTGCGCCGGCCCCGACACAACATGGCGTAGGGCTAAAGAGGCTGGCGCAGAAGAAAGGAGGCCCCCAGCCTGAGAGGCCAGCCCGCCGATCGGTGGGCATACGATCGCGGGCCAGGCCACAGCGGAGGCCCCCCCCCCCCGGGGTCAGACCCCTCCTCTCCCCCCTCCCCCCCCCCCCACAGGCCACCCCCGGACCCTTCCATGGCGAGGTCCCGCTGGGTAAGACCACACGTGGACGGCGCCGGCGAGACTCGGGTTTTTTGTGACGGCCGCTCGGCCCATCCCGGGCCGAGAATCGGCGGGGGGGGGGGCGCGTAGAACGGTTCCGACCGGCGCTGCGCCGACCACGCCGGCACCAATGAAGCCGATTCTCCACTTTGTGGGGAATCGCGTCCCGGCGTCGGGGTGGCGTGGCGCGATTCGCGCCGGTCGCGCCGATTCTCCGGCGCGGCCCTGGGCTGAGAGAATCCCGCCCCATAGTTCTCATCCTAACCATTTTGATATTTAAATTGAAGGTACTGGAGGATTTTGCTGTCAATTCGATTGCCAACATTGTACTGACCTGTATGCCCATTGGTTGCTGTCACATGCCCATGTTTCTCCACATTTATTGAGTTCTGCCTCTTTGCAGCAATGCAGAGACTGGATTTGCAAGCCAAAAATGAAAGAAAGCAACTCTGCAGCCTAATTTAATGCTGCACTGTCCAATGCTTGTGCACACAGTGGGTGGGAGGAGAGGGGAAAATGATGAGGCAGGAACCCAAATTTAGTGGGAATGTGCGCGTATTTTGGTTTGCCCTCTAACCCTCAACCTCGATTTTGGTAGCCTCGGGGTCAGAAGGTTGCCTGTGGGCTCAAGTCCCACTCTGAGTAGGCTGACCCTGCAGTGCTGAGGAAGCACAGGACTCTCAGAAGTGTGAAAGGTCCTACAGCACGATTCAAAGAACAGCAGTGGAGCACTTCCTGGTGCCCAGGCCAACATTTCCCCTCAACCAACGTCACTAAAAGCAGAATATCTTTTTGTTATCACAATGCTGTTTGTGGGAGCTTGCTGTGCCCAAATTGGTTAGCCTATTCTCCGACAATATAACAGGGACTACACTTTCAATATTTTTCCTCATTGATTGGCAAGCACTTCAGCACTTTCTGAGGCCGTGAAAGACTCTCAATGCAGGTTTTTTACTCACACAATAAATAGGAGCGGATTGAGGCCAGACAACTCGTTGAGCCTGTTCCACCATCCAATACAATTCGTGGCTGATCCTGGGCTCCAATTCCATGTTCCCACCCACTCGCAATATTCCTTCATGTCCCCGAGACCAAAAATCTGTCCTTCCCAGCCTTAAATTTATCCAACAATGGAGCATCCATGGCCCTCTGCGATGGAGAATTCCAAAGACACACAGCCCTTTGAGTGAAGTTATTTCTCCTCAGCTCAGTAATGGTCGGCCCGCTATCCTGAGGCTGTGACCCTGTGTTCTAGATTCCCCGCCCAGCGGAAACTATCTCTCAACGCCCACCCTGTCAAACCCCTCAGAGGCTTTTGGTTTCAGTGAGACCACCTCTCATTCTTGTAAACACCAGAGAATATAAACCCAATTTACTCAGCTTCTCATCATGGATCAGCCCTCCCATTCCAGAGGCATTCCAAGGCAATTTGCACGAGACTCTAGGACAGGTGAAGGAAATTGGTTTTAAGAATTGTCTTTCAAGAGGAAAAAGGAGGGGGGGGGGGGGGGGGGGGCAGCACGGTGGCGCAGTGGTTAGCACTGGGACTGCGGCGCTGAGGACCCGGGTTCGAATCCCGGCCCTGGGTCACTGTCCGTGTGGAGTTTGCTCATTCTCCCCGTGTCTGCGTGGGTTTCACCCCCACAACCCAAAAAGATGTGCAGGTTAGGTGGATTGGCCACGCCAAACTGCCCCTTAATTGGAAAAATGAATTGGATAATCTAAATTAAAAAAAAAGAAGATATTTCAAAAGTATATAATTGGCTGCCAAGTGTTATGGGATTTTCTGAGGATGTAAAGGGTTTTCTCAGCTGCATTGCAACATAAAAACTTGTATCTTAGCCGCTCCTAACGCAAACACCCCGAATTCTGCAAGCTTCACACTCTGCCGATAGTCGCAGAGGTTTGCCAGCAATATTTGAAAGAAAATGCACTTGGCAAGACTGTGCATCTCTATTTTTGCTGGGGCCAGTTTAACGCAACTGAAATTGTTTCAGGAAATTGCCAATTTCTGAAGCACTTTTCTTTCAGATGCAGAGTGGGATTCTCCGGTTCCCCAGCCACGCGTTTCTTGGAGGCGCACCGTTTGATGGCGGCGGGATTCTATCTTCCTGCCGCTTGTCAATGGGATCTCCCTGGGGCGGCACAGTGGTTAGCACTGCTGCCTCATGGCGCCAAGGACCCGGGTTCGATCCCGGCCCCGGGTCACTGTCCGTGTGGAGTTTGCACATTCTCCCCGTGTCTGCGTGGGTCTCACCCCCCACCACCCAAAGATGTGCAGGGTAGGTGGATTGGCCAAGCTAAATTGCCTCTTAATTGGGGGGAAAAAAATAATTGGCTACTCTAAATTTTTTTTTAAAAAGTCAATGGGATTTCCCATGCCGCCGGGAAAGCTCCTGGCGGGGGCGGTGGTGCCGGCGGGAATGTGAATCGTAACGGCCGGAGAATTCCAGTCGCAGTGTTCAAATTTAATATGGCTTCTATAATGAATAAGGTACTCTACATGCAGACTAAATCAGCTGGAAGTGAGAAAATACTACATTGGAAATAAACTCAGAAAAGTCCAACTCCTTCAAATAAAAATTCATTTTGTGATTTCAGAAACAAAAGTGACAGAATTCAAGTGGTCTCATTTCAAATTGCTTCATTTATAAAGCTGGCCTGACTTGCAAACTGTTCATCAAAATGAAAGCACTTTGAAAATTCATCTTAGAAGATGATTTGGATCTGGAACTTGGTAAAGAAACGATAGATTACTGAACAGTGCTTCACTGAACAGTATATGGGGAAGAATATTAGCCCGTCTCTACCAGCTTTGTTCTTCTCTGCATGAAGCCACCCTTCCTGCTTCGAATGGATTGTTCTCTGCTCAGCTTGTGCTCACAGTGCACAGAAACATTCTTTTAAGTTGAGTGTTATTCTGGCAAGTGATAGACAGACCGTTGTAGATTCTGAACCCTACTTTGCAATAGTTGACACTTCAGAGCAGTGAAATGAAAATCGCTTCATGTCGGCTTCAAATGAAGTTACTGTGAAAAGCTCTTGGTCGCCACATTCCGGTGCCTGTTCGGGGAGGCTGGTATGGGAATTGAACCGTGCAGCTGGCCTGCCTTGGTCTGCTTTCAAAGCCAGCAATTTAGCCCTGTGCTAAACCAGCCCCAGTGTGGAAGGAGTGTTGCGTGGCTCGTGCGTCTTTTAGACGCAACATTAAACTGAGGCCCCATCTTCCTTTTCAAGTGGATATTAACGGTCAGACTATTTAAAGAGCAGGGGGCCTCTCCAATGCCCTGGCCAACCTTTATCCCTCACCCAACACTGACAAAACAGACTAATTGGCCATTCAATTAATTTGTTGGTCGTAGGAACTTGCTGCGCACAATTTGGCTGCTGTGTTTGACAAAGGTCTGAGCACATGAAAAGTAATTCATTGGCTGTGAAACATTTTCAGATGTCCTAATTATGTGAAAATTGGCACATAAACGCAAGTTCTTTGCTGTAACAACCCATTATTTAACGTCTATTACTACATTTCACCAATTCGGTTTTTTAAAGAAATGATTCTGCAATTAAAGCTGGAGGGAGAGTGCGGGTACAAAATCACGTTCATGATGGACGGGTTACTGTGTAGAATTACACTGAATTTTAAGAAAAATGAGCTGAGGGCCTGGTCCCAGGTCTGCTCAATGTCTCCTCAGATCATACAGTTGCAAAGGCCAAAGAAAGAGGACCTTGTTAATCCGCTTTCTGATTTGAAGTTCTGCCGTACACTCCAGCTCTCTTCAACACCTCCCACAGTCATGTATTGTAAAAATAACTTTATAATGTAGAAATCACAATCTGAGATGTGAACATTGACAAGTCGGCTTTACTTTCCTCCGTCTTCTATTTTTAATTTTAAATCGTTTTATTCTAAATTGGTCAACGCTTCGGCTAGAACAGAAGATGGAGTGGCCTGGTAGCAACTTGCCTTTGCAAGGTAATAGCGCTCCAAGTAACCTCAAGGGAGGTTGCTTCTTCCTCCTGCTATCTATGGAGTTTAGAAATCTGCAAGTGGCCTCACCTACTTCCTGATTCACCAAACCTTCTCACTAATCTCTTACGGCCTTTTACACTGATATCCTGCACCCATGTGTCTTAGCCCTTCGCCTGAGCTTCTGGATATTATCAACAACAGGATATGCAACAAAAGCTTGCATTTATATCGCACGTCTAACTCAGTAAAACACCCAACACAGGGGGGCAGTGAAACAAAATGAATTGCTCTCGCGCAGAGCTAGCATGGACCAGACAGGCTGAATGGCCTCCTTTTGCCTTGTAATTATCCGATAACTCTATCAAGTCCATAAGAAGATATTAGGACAAATGTTTGATCAAAGAGGTAAGTTTAAAGGAGCATCTTAAAGAAGGAGGGAGAGGTGCCGTGTCACAGGGACGTAGGATGGAATTCAAAAAGACTCAGGTCCTTGACAATGGAAGGCATTCTTCCAGTGATGAAGGGGGTGGGTCGTCTAAAGTGGGTGATGTACAAGAGGCTGGAATAGCGGTGATCTCATAGAGATAGGGAAGAGTGAGACCTCGGAGGGATTTGAATAAATTTACATTCAAGGTGTTGCTGGACTATGAGCCAGTGAAGGCCAGCTAGGAGTAATGGGCGAACATGCCCATACCTTAATACAGTGCACACGATGTGACATGCAGGCAATACAATTAAATTATATGTACTGGTGCACTAAATTACTGAACACTACATAACGAACCGTGCCACACACAAGCTCTCGCACACACACCTCAATCTATCCATCTCTCTGTGAATAGATGCGGACATTAATTATATTCTGCAGAAACTAAAGTCTCAGAAACGTGATTTATTTTTAAATTTTTGGGCGGTGTGTTCACACTTTACCGTTAGATCTTACATATTTAAATAGTTTGTACTTTGATGGGTTATTCTGAGCTTTTCTCCAGTTAGTGAAAGGAAATGCAAGTATTAGCTGGAACATATCTGAACACCTCGCTGTGTATTTTCTGAAAAGGCGTATAGTGGCTCTGGAGTGGAGACGTGCCCACGCCCAGCCGAGTAGTCATGGAAAGTTTGGTAGTTGCAGCCCAACAGATATTGTTATTTTTTAAATATAAACAGGAAATAAATATAAAGAAAGACTTGTATTTAAATAGCACCTTTCAATAATCTCAGGATATCCTAAATTGTTCTACAACCAATGAAGCATTTCCGAATTGTAACGTAGGGAAATGGGGCGACCAACTTGTGCACAGAAAGATGCCACAAACAGCTGTGGCCAAATAATCTATCTTTAGTGATGTTGCTTGAGGGGTAAATATAGGCCAGGAGGGTCGGGAGGTCTAGTGATCCTCTTCCACTCGGGCGGTGGGGTTTTATTACATGTCGCTGAGAGGGAAGCGAGTTTAACGACTCAGCAGAGAGATTTAGATGAATGACCAGTGCGACTGGTGAAGCATTTTTTTCTGGCATTAGATTGTTAGTTTATTTCTCATTGCCAGACTGCAGTTTCCGGCTGTTTCTGGAGGGTGCAAAAATATACTCTACATTTTGTACTGCAAAAATGGTCACTTCCTATGTTCAGATGCATTGTGTCAAAGAGACTTTTCTTAACACCTGGCTGTTTACATGACATCCTATTCCATAGGTCAGTTTGACGCCTGACAGACTCAACTACTCTGTTGAACTCTGCTGTAAAATAAGTTGAATTTGTGTGCAAAAATATTCTGCCCCACGAACAACCCGTGAATGGCTGATCTATATTGCGAGAGGTCGAGGCCTTTGTTTTAATATATCTTCAAAAGATTGTGATCTTATCACCATTGTCAAGATATTTCTCAGACCGACTTTGACCCAGGTCGGGCAGGAGCTCCCATCGGGCAGCACGGTAGCACAAGTGATTAGCACCGTGGCTTCACAGCGCCAGGGTCCCAGGTTCGATTCCCGGCTGGGTCACTGTCTGTGTGGAATCTGCACGTTCTCCCCGTGTGTGCGTGGGTTTCCTCCGGGTGCTCCGGTTTCCTCCCACAGTCCAAAGACATGCAGGTTAGGTGGATTGGCCATGGTAAATTGCCCTTGGTGACCAAAAAAGGTTAGGAGGGGTTATTGGGTTACGGGAACAGGGTGGAAGTGAGGGCTTAAGTGGATCGGTGCAGACTTGCTGGGCCGAATGGCCTCCTTCTGCACTGTATGTTCTATGTTATGTTGTTCAGCAAAGTGGTTGAGTTAGACAAGGCTAAAATTCTGGGGCTGGATTCTCCGCCCCGCCACGCCACATTTCTGCCTCGGCCGGCGAGATTCTCCGTTACGCCGTCCGGTCAATGGGGTTTCCCATTGTGTGGGGCAGCCCCACGCCGTCGGGAAACCCCCGGGGGCCGGCATAATGGAGAATCCCGCCAGCGGAGAATCCTTTCCTTGCCTTGTCCCTCCCCATCTCGGTCCTCCAGCCCCACAACCTCTTTGTGCATCATCCATTTTCACTGCCCCCTTCTGCCAATTGACGGCTGTGCCATGAGCTGTTTGGACCCTAATCTCTGGACTTCTCTCCCTAAACCCCTCTGTTCCTCACCTTTTGTTCCTGCTTCAATACGTTATTTAAAACCAAATTCTTTGACCAGGACTTTGCTCACCTGGTCCAATGCAGCATTTCTTCATCTTGTTCAGTATCAATTTTTTTGATAATGATAGAATCCTTACAGTGCAGAAGGGGGCCATTCGGCCCATCAGGTCTGCACCGACCCTCGAGGCTCACTCCCCCATTCTATCCCCACAACCCCCACCTAACCATTGTGGGGGGCCCGGGATCCTCCCATAGTGCACTGGGGCTTGTGGGGAGCGGGGGGCGGGGGGGGGGGGGGGGGATCAGTGGTCATGTCGGGGGCCTTGGAAATCGGGACACCATTTAAAAATGGCATCCCAATCTCTCGCTCTACTGAGGAGGTCCGGTGAGCGGAGATCCTCAGTATAGAAAAAGGGGCTATGTGCGGCCTCGCATTCCCTGCTGAGGCCCCTTATTTAACACGAGTGGCATTGTGTAGCCATGTGTTTCTCAGTGCTGCAAGCACTGGAAAACATGCAGCTAAACACGCTCTGTATGGGACTTTGCCCCCATTTAGTTCGATCACGCCCAATGTTTTCAAGTGTGGGAGACGGTAAATATATGTTAGTCGCAAACAACTTCTATTAAGGATTCAGGAAAACTTCTTAACCCTTTTAGTGATTAGAATGTGGAACCTACTATCACAAGGAATTTATTTGAGGGGAAGCTGGATAAGTGCATGGGGGAACAAGGAACTGAAGTAAATGCTGATAGGGTGAAATTAATTAGGCTGAGAGGAGGCTTGTGGGGGCAGGATAGATCCTGGGTTTAATGGTGTGTTTCTGTTGTCGTGCTGATAGAGGAAAAACCCCAAACTATGAATGAACGCATTGGACTTAAACAAAACTTGTTGTTTTAAAAGTAGACATACAACCCAAAGATGGCTGAGGGTGTAATTTCAGTCGTTGGCTGAATTGTCGGTGGGTGATACTAAAAGAGAGCCAATAGAATCACACCCTTTTTCAGACAAGGCCACGTCAAAATGCGAAAGACATACAGAAACCAACTGCCATCTCCTGTGGAGATAATGGGAGCTGAATATCATCTCAGCGGGAATGCTATCGTGGAAACAATATCCCAGACCGGTTTGCTGATTTTCACCTCTCAGGAATATACAAAGGCTGTGATAAAAAACAGCTGAAAAAGTTGGTCAAGGTCGACTAATGCTGGGTGTGACACAGGAGGAAAGGCTGCAGCAGTCATCCTTGCTCTGAGAAAGGTACCTCTCTCTCTCTCTGATTGCTGAAGCAAGCCAAGTCAGCAAAGCCACAGCTGAAAAGGAAACAGGGCAGTTCCTCAGCCAAATTGCAGAACACCAGAATCTTGAAACTGACAATTGTCTGCTGAAGTCAGCGTTACTAGAATCACAAATCCCCACAGTTACAACATTCCACCATTTACTCTTCACAGACATGTCAAAGGCTGATTTGTTTATTTATTTTTACTTAGTTCTAGACGCCGTTCTCATGTCTAACCAGTTTTGAATGGATTTGCACCCGCTTTATCATTTTTCTCACATTTAACAGCGAATAAACTCACGCTTCCTTTAACTCAAGAAAATCTGGTTTAACTGGCTCCTTTTAAACCGTAAATATCAGGCTGGGGAAAGGTACCCAAAAGAGAAGGGATCCCTTTTAAATTAACCTTGTTGTGACCAACCCAGGGGGCTGAATAACAATAGGGATCCAGCCCAACCCTCCTCACCCGGCCGGGATAATGAATCTGGGGAACCGTGCCTGGGACCGGTCGTAGCACTGTGTTGTAAATTCTACCTGACTGCTCCCAGCTAACTTCAGCTTCCACATGTTTTAATGCAATGGAACCAAATACTGGCCAGCAAAATAACCCAATATGTTTCAGCTCTGATACATTGCGTTCCAGAATGGCATGATACAAGTTCATGTCTCTTGTGTACACTGGATATTCTTCGGTCCACCATTGTTGTTCGTGCTGTGGCTGTCTTGGCCCCGAGCTCTATAATTTCCTTCCAAAGCCTCTCTTATCTCCCTCGCCACTTCTAAGACCCTCATTAAAACCTTCCTCTTTTAGGCAGCATGGTGGCGCAATGGGTTAGCCCTGCTGCCTCACAGCGCCGAGGTCCCAGGTTCGATCCCGGCTCTGGGTCACTGTCCGTGTGGGGTTTGCACATTCTCCCCGTGTTTGCGTGGGTTTCGCCCTCACAACCCAAAGATGTGCAGGGTAGGTGGATTGTCCACGCTAAATTGCCCCTTAATTGGAAAAATGAATTGGGTACTCTAAATTTATTAAATAAAAAACCTTCCTCTTTGAGAAAGCTTTTGGTACGTCTGTACTGATATTTCTTTATGTCATTCGGTGCCTAGTTTCACTCAATAACACTCCTGTGAAGTGCCTCGGAATTTTTTGGTATGTTGCATGTTTTTGCATGTCGCTGTTGTAGTGTCACGCCTCCACACGTTTAGTCCTGATCTTAGCTGCACCCTCATTGGTAGGTCCTGAGCCAAGGTGAAGCCAGGAAATTTTACCATGTGTGGAAGAGATTCCCTCTATCCTCTTACCAAGGGGCACAGACGGGAGACAGATAGGTCCTCCCAGCCCGAGACGCAACACGTGCAGCAGATTCTAATCAAAGAGGAATAGGGGTCCGAGGTGGAGAGAAATAACAGGATTGTTCACAGAATGTTTTTTTTTAAGTAGACAAAAACTATTGCGGTTTGATGACAATATTGCTGAGTTCAATCTTTTGAAACCACAGCCATTATTGTACAGAGACAATTAGTGAAAATAAGTCACCTTTCACACAGGCAGGCAGTGGGGGCAAAAGTCAGGGCAGAATATGTTGAATATTGGTGAAAGATAATAAATGCATCTCATTTACAGCTTATTGAATAAACCCATCTTTTCTTCAATTGCTGGATTGCAGATGGACTTAACCATTTAAGGGCTGAAGAATTATTAATGGATAATAGAAAGAGATAGTGTAAACGATTTTGCAACTGATGACGGTGACCTGATAGGACTTTGTGGTCAGCCTTGTGCTTGTAGCTACCGATCATGTCACAGGCAGACAACAACACTTTCTAGTTAATTTCTATTACTCTACTTTGTTTTCAGGAGTATTGAGTCTTATCAAGATATGAGCTGTTAGAGGATGGAACACTTTCCATTTGAAATGAAAACAAAGTCCACGTTTCTCAGAGCATCTCAATAAATGCACTCTTGTTCCTCGGTGAGAGACTGGGCTACTGGTGTGGCGTAGGCCAAGGGATTTGTCATGGGTCTCTCAGCAATGCCAGCTCACTTTGCCCTAATAATGATGTGTAAGCATATCGTATGTACTATGGGTTTTGAAATAACTCTCCGCTTGATCAGCTGATATCGATCAATGTATCGAATCTCATTAAAAGTTCAAGGGCAAGGTTTTTGGATCTGTAGCTGGGACGTGCGCTGCGCCACCCGCTCCTTTTCACATGCCACGCATGGCGCACGTTCTTGAGAAGGGATGCTACCTGTGAATGCTGGAAGGAACTGAACTGGTGTAATCGGGACTCAGTCAGCACCATCAGCAGATGTGCAGTAGGTATTCCAAATTTGGACAAAATGGACCCATGCAACAAACGTGCACGCGCTTACAAAAGATCAAAGTGTTCGGCTGCAAGAGGGGCCCAGCACTAGTGCCTTTGAAAGAACTTTACCTGGCAGGTGAGGTAATTCCCAAAGTCCCTTTAAAATGTGTGGGAGCACTGTGGAGCGTCACTGGAGGTGCTGCAATGAGTTCCGGGGTCTGCCGGAAACTGTGTTGACACCTCACGGGAAAGAGAGAGGATTATTTGGGATGTCCATACAAAAGACCACAACAGCTATGAAGGCTGCAGCGGCAGTACCTCTGGGAAGTGGAACGGAGGCTCAATGCTCACAATGGGTGACCTATTCCTCCATGCTTCTTGACAGTGATAGGAAGCTGTCCGAAATGCTTAAGGGGTGATCTGATTGAAGTCTTCAAGATAGGACAGGGTAGATAAACTATTTCCACTGGTTGGAGATTCTAAAATTAAGGGGCATAGTCAAAAAATTGGGGCCAGTTCGTTCAGGAGAGATGTCAGGAAGCACTTCTTCATGCAGGGAGTGGTAGAGGTTTGGAACCCTGTCCCACAAACAGCAGTGGAAGCTTGAACAGTTGTTAATTTTAATTCTGAGATAGATTTTTGCTAAGCAAAGATATTAAGGGAAACGGGCTAAAGGCAGGTTTATGGAGTTAGGCCACAGGTCAGCCATGATCTCATTGATAGGCGGGAGAGGCTCGAGGGGCTGAATGGCCTACTGCTGCTCCAATGCAAAAAGAAACAAGGGGGGGGGCGATTCTCCAATATGGAGCCCAAGTGTTCGCGCCGTCGCGTTTCACAGCAGCACGAACAGGGCCCGGGTACTCCGATTCTGGCCCCCACAGGTGTGCACTCACCGGCCATGTCCGTAGGTGCCACTCCAGCCTCCTTTCGCGGTGCCAAATGGGCGCCGTGCCAACCCGCGCATGCGCAGTTGGGCCGCGGCATCCTGCACAGGGGACTATTTAGCGCACCGGCCCCGACTCAAGGTGGAGTCGGTGTCCAGGGGCCGGCCGCACCAGAAAGTAGGCCCGGGGGGGGGCCGGCCCACAGATCGGTGGGCCCCGATCGTGGGCCAGACCCCATCGGAGGCCCCCCCCCGGTGAAGGAGACCCCCTCCCCCTCAGCAGGCCGCCCCCCCGACCGTTCCCGCAGAGTTCCCGCCGGCAGCGACCAGGGGTGAACGGCGCCGGCGGGACTCTGTCGTATCGGCGCGGCCGCTCGGCCCATCCACCCCGGAGAATCGGCTGCCCCGCCGATTCCAGCAACCCGCACCAAATGCGCCGGCGCAAATGGCGCCGATTCCCGGCACCTCGGAGAATCGCGCGCCGGCGTCGGGGTATCATGGCGCGGTTGCGGCGATTCTCCGGCACGGCGCAGGGCTCGGAAAATCGCCCCCAAGAAGTCTCAGGATTTCAGGGTGGTTGTCAAAATCAGTGAATGCACTGTGGCCCATGGCCACTTAAGATGGCATCCTGCAAAGGACGCTAGGAGAATTAGCCAAGTATAAAGACAAGCCGTCTGCAGGTTAAATTAAAAAATGTTTTTAATCTAAAATTTAGAGTACCCAAATCATTTTTTCCAATTAAGGGGCAATTTAGCGTGGCCAATCCACCTATCCTGCACATCTTTGGGTTGTGGGGGCGAAACCCACGCAGACACGGGGAGAATGAGCAAACTCCACATGGACGGTGACCCAGAGCCGGGATCGAACCTGGGACCTCAGCGCTGTAAGGCTGCAGGGCTAACCCACTGTGCCACCGTGCTGTCCTCAGTTAAAATAAATATTGATGAGCAAGCTGCAGTCTAGACATCGCAATACGCAGGAAAAAGGCCACCTCCAGGTACTCCCAAGGACAATAGAAATACACTGTCAATCACGCTTGTTTCCCAGACACAGCGGCGCCTATACTCCTTATTTGGAAAGACCACATGCCCCTTACACCTACAGTCATGGCCGGTGAGTGCACACCCCAAAATTGATGTGCGATCCTCTGATTGGACTTGATCGATCAGGGTGATCGGACCCTGATCAGTTGGTTGGTAATGACCTAGGGACGGCCCAAAAGGGTGCGAAACCAATAAAGTACAAAAGGTGCCGCACCAATCTCTCTCTGCAGCAGCAAGCAACAACGGAGATCTTCACCAGCCACCACGAGGAGGACCATCACGCCACCAACAGAAGGGAGACCAGAGGCAGAGCAACAGACCAGGCCGAGGGCAAAGCATTGAGGACTGCAGGAGTCAGCACACAGATAAAGGCCAATATCTGTCTGGGTACTTGCTAGTCACTCAAAAGTAAAGTTAAGGTCTAGTATGAACTTTTAGTATTCTGTAGAATAACTTGCGTTCATGGTGTGATTGATTAATTTTAACATTGCGTGAGTGTGAATAAAGACTATTAATTTAAAACAAAGTTGAGTCGCAGTCATTTGCCCACCGCATTCGGGTTAAAGACACACTGTGGTAGCAACAGCACCTTCATTTGATATCACCTACCCACCACTCCACTAACCTCTCAATGAAACACACCTCCTATCACTCACAGCATTGGTAAATGTAGGGCAAAGTATCATCTGCACTGGCTCAACAATGCGTTCCATTTCAGAGGGGTGACTTCCCATGCCCCCCCCCCCCCGCACTATCCACCCCCCGCCCACCCCACTCATTTTGTCAATTGTGCGTCATATCCAATGCCGTGAGAAACTTTGACTGAGATTACCAATGAACGCCAGTTTGTTGGTATTCATTCATGCGATGGACCAATGAGCACTACAAACTAGGCCGAGATTCCCAAACGCATCTCATGTGAGGTCCTCATTCCAACCACCAGGGAAATCCCATTAGACTGAACGGAATTGGAGCCTAAGTTCCACAGATAAACAATCAGAACTGCTACACCACCCAGTCATCCACTGTATATTCATTGATATTTGCAACACTTGCAACAAAAAAAAGTTTATTTTAATGGAAATAATGATTTCAATTTCCACTGGTATTTGTATACACACCCACACCACACACACACACTCGCGGTCTAAATAATAACATTATGGTATTTTTCACCAACACATTGTGTTTTTCCAATAGATTTTCTCCCATCACTCACTAGAATGGCTGCAAAGCAAACAGGAAGTGCCATGGTGTAGTTAGCATACTGTCCTTTTAACTCGAAAAAAATCTAGGTGTGAAACTAGACTAGACAGGGGGGACAAAACTGAGTCTGGTCACTTTCAAGTGGTTGCTCAATTGCATATAAAGATGGCAGAAAGTGACACAGAATTACTAAATTCACACAGATAGTGGTATGAGAAAATGAGAAAATGCCACATTGTTATAAGGCTGCTGTAGTGAAGGTGAGTTTAAGAGATATAGGGACCGGAATTCCTTTGCTTACAGAGCACAGCAAGTTCGTAAACATGTTTATGAAGATGCCTCTGTCCACTGTTTTAGACCAAAATGTAAAAAGTTTATGATTTTGCTGATGAGCAGAAGTCTTTTTAAAAATAAATTTAGAGTACCCAATTATTTTTTTCCCATTTAAGGAGCAATTTAGCGCGGCCAATCCACCTAGCCTGCCCATCTTTGGGTTGTGGGGGCGAAACCCACGCAAACACGGGGAGAATGTGCAAAATCCACATGGACAGTGACCCGGGGCTGGGATCGAACCCTGGTCCTCGGCGCCATAGGCAGCAGTGCTAACCACTGTGCCACCCTGCCGTCAATGTCAATCGACCTTTAAATGGTCCGTCAAATTTTCCGTGCCACCCACCCGCGACGATTCCCGCAGACGGCAAGACCAGAAAATTTACCTCAGCGCATGTAGTGCCTCAAAACGTGCCTGGTAAAATAATTAATAATAATGCCATCACTATTTCTACACAGGCAGATCCCAGCAAAGCAATGAAATAAACGACTAGTTAATCTGTTTTTGAGTGACATTAGTTTGTGGAGGGATGTCCACTTGAGCTGGCGGGCTTTGCCTCCATTTCATGTTTTACCTGAAGGACGGCACCTCGAACAATGCAGCACTCCTTCTGTCCTGCATTGAAGTGCATTTTGGATCATACACTCGCGAGCTTAACCTAGAACATAGTGTCTCAGAAATAGGGGCCTTAACAACTGAGCTAAGCGGTTGTCTGAATAGTGGTGACATTGATTGGCGTCATGGTCAAGAGAAACTCTTCGCCAATTGCTGGAGAAGATTGGAGGTGCTTTGCTCTGCATCTACCCAGTGCTGTCCCTAATCTACAAGTGCTCAACTTCCATTTCATACCTTGACAAGCATAAAATCACCAATTTTGTACATAACACGCCTAGCTTTGGGCTCTCATTTTATGTCACCAGTTTTTTCCTCTGTTCATCCATACGCAAAGTCTCTGCCACACGTTTACTTCTTTCAATGGAGCCTGGATATGGCCAATGAAAAGTGCCTGACTTACTTGACACAGCCTGAAGCCCATGTTGACTACAGCAATATAGCTAGCAGGAAGCAACAACACACTGAAGCAAAGGCCAATGCAAGCACACACTATATTTAAACACCTGGCAGCAATTTCACTACAAGCATCCCAGTGTTCATGTTTATAGATAAGAATACAGAGGACATATTTTTTAACGCATAGATCAAAGGGGCAATAAAACTGATGGGAGACGGGGTTGGGGGTGAATCCCTTCAGTTTAGCCTTTCTAGAACTGCACAATGTGATATTATTGGCTTATCTCAAAATGTGGGCTATCAATTTGACATTAGGCTAGGCCCTTGAGTGTACAAGATTTAAAAAGGGAGATCTGCTGCTGGTTAAGGTTGCTAGAGGATTTGATAGGGGTGGCGAGAAGTTGTTTCTTCTGGTGGGAGCCTGGAACTAGGGGGCATTATCTTACAATGAGAGATAGCGTTGCTGCAGACAAAGGGTATTGGAAAACTGGAACACGCTCCACCAAAATGTTATTGAAATTAGATCAATGAAAACTTCAAAACTGAGCTTGGTAGATTTGTGGTTGGCAGGGTTATGAAGGGATACAGAACCAGGCTGAGAAATAGAGCTGCATGCTGATCAGCAGGTGCTATTTGACTGGCTGAACAGGCCCAAAGGAGTAGAAGCCTACTCCTGCTAGGATAATAATAGCTTGTCACAAGTAGGCTTCAATGAAGTTACTGTGAAAAGCCCCTAGTCGCCACATTCCGGCGCCTGTTCAGGGAGGCCGGTGTGGGAATTGAACCCGCACTGCTGGCATTGTTCTGCATTACAAGCCAGCTGTTTAGCCCACTGTGCTTAACCAGCCCCTAAGAGCTTCCCCACAGAAGATTAAACAGGAGGAGTAACATCAGAATCTCTTGCGTCTCAATGTGTAAGGCTGACACTTGCTCATCTTACCACACTATCAGATGAGGAAAGTCCATTCAGTTCATCTTCACCCATCTCACCAAATTTTCAAACAATGGACATATTTCCCCCTTGAGTCTATCTGAATATCTCTTGGGTGAGAACAGGAGAACATGGGAACAAGGGGCAGGTGTAGGCAATTCAGCCTCTCGAACCCGCTCCGCCATTCAATACAATCATGGCTGACCTCATCTTGACCTCAACTCCACTTTCCTGCCCATTCTCAATAACCCTCCAATCTATTACTAATTAAAAATTTGTCCAACCTCTCCTTAAATTTACTCAATGTCCTGGCATCCACCGCACTGTGGGGGTAGTGAATGCCACAGATTCTTTTTCACTGACGCTTTGAGAGAAATAATTTCTCCTCATCTGTTTTAAATCTGCTCCCCCTTATCCTGAAACTGTGGCCTCTCGTCCTAGTTTTCCCCCACAAAGAGGAAGCATCTACGTCTACTTTGTCAATACCTTTTATCGTCTTATGTCCCTCAATTAGATCTGCCCTCATTCGTCTAAACTCGAGTGTGTAGAGGCTGAAACTGCTCAATTTCTCTTCACAAGACAAACCCCTCACCTCTGGAATCAATCTAGTCTTAGCTTCTTTTCTTACCCAGATATTATCCCAAGTGTTGTTCACCCTTTTGTATGAAGAGTTCTAGGCAGGTCCATGCCCTGGTAAAATGGGTGTTATGCCTCCACATTAACATATGCATGTAACATGATCATTTTAGACCAGTCGGGACGTCTAAATCATCACCTGATGCATAGCACTGTGGAGTTGGTCTTAATTTATGTCCTCCTTTTCTGTACAGAAAGGTGGTCCCAGTTTCTAACCCAACATTTTTAATTATTCTGGAACCAGCGGCACACAATCCATTGTTGGATGTGAAAACTGGCCAACGGCAGGGACTCAAAAACAGTCAAGCAAATGAATATCAGTGAGCAGCTGAGCTGTGTAAAGCAGTAGGCCCTAGATTCTCTTACTGGTCTGAGTGGCGGAGTAAACATAGCGTAGTTAGGGTTGGCGATCACATCTTGAGAGTTCACTTTATCGCTCAGAATTTCCGATTGTAGGGAACCCAGCTTGCTGGGATTAGGTGTTGGAATGGGAATCAACTCAACTCTACCCTACCTGGTTAAATAGCCCTTTTCAAATCACCATCCACATTAGAACATAACACAGGAGCATGAGAAATAAAAGTGATCATATGAACCCCCTCAAGCCTGCCCCAACATTCAATAGAATCAAGGGTGATCTTCTGCCTCATCTCCATTTTCTTGCCCACTTCCAACATCCTTTAATTCCCCCCGAGATCAAAAAACTGTTTGTACCAATATCGAATATATTAGATTATAGAATATGATCATAGAATCATGGAATCCCTACAGTCCAGGAGGAGGCCATTCGGCCCATCGAGTCTGCACCAACCACTCGAAAGACACCCTACCAAGTCCCAATCCTCCGCACTATTCCTGCAACCCCATGTGTCTGAACTGCTCTAAGTCTACGCCACCTCTTAGCGTCTGGCAAACAGTTACCACTCTAAATGTGAGTCCTCCAGTCCGAGTCTGATTTGTTCTGTATTGCCTGCTGAAAGGCTCAAGAAATTCGAATGAGCCTATCAGCAAATCTAGAGCTACCAAGGTTCTGGTTGGTGTTTCCATGCTGTTTCCAGCACAACAGTCACCTCTCCGCATTCGCCCCACACATTGCCCGGGGCCCTGTGTGTTTCATTGAAAGTCTGCTCTGGCACCATGGCAAATATATCCTTCCTGAGAAACAAAGATCTTGGGCGTGATTCAGTAACCGCGTTGCGCCCGGTGCAGATCCGGACGCAATGGGTAATTGCGCAAGAGCCCCAAATCGGGCCAATTGCGAGTCACCCGACTCGCTCCACCCAGCACGATCTGGATCTTGATCTCGCTGGACCAAATCCAAATCACCTGGTGCCTGAGAGTCCACAGCCGCGCCGACAAGACGTCACCATGGCGCCATTTAGCACTGGTTTCCACAATCGTGGACCAGGTGTAATGATACTGCAGGGGTCCAGGAGGCCATTAGAGACCCTCAGGTGGTCGAGGACAGGGCAGGGTGGTACCTTGGCACTCCCTCTGGCACTTGGGCACCTTGACACTGCCAGCCTGGAACCCTAGCAGTGCCACCTGGGCACCCTGGCACTGTCAGGGTGGCAGAGACAGGATGCCTGGGGCACTGCCAGGCTGGGTAATGACAGGGTGTCGGGTCCGGGTGCCAGTCGAAGAGGGGGTGAGGGGGGTTCTCGGGGCCGAGAGAAAATTGAAATCGGACGACAGTAGCTGCTGGAATTTAAATTTACCAAAATTTGGAATTGTAAGATAATCCAAGGAGGCGATAACAACTATCATCGATTGTTGTAAAAGCCAGTGGATCCTGGAGGGAAGGAAATATGCGGCACGGTGGCACAGTGGTTATCACTGCTACCTCACGGCACCAAGGACCCAGGTTCGATCCGGGCCCCGGGTCACTGTCCGTGAGGAGTTTGCACATTCTCCCCGTGACTGCGTGGGTCTCACCCCCCACAAACCCAAAGATGTTCAGGGTAGGTGGATTGGCCACGCTATATTTCCCCTTAATTAAAAAAAAACAGGAAGGAAATCTGCCATTCCTACCTGGTCTGGCCTCCATGTGACTCCAGACCCACAGCAATGTGATTGGCTTTTAGCTTCTTTCTAAAATGGCCTAGCAAGCTTCCTGGTTCAAGAGCAATTAGGGATGGGCAACGAATGCTGGCCTTGCCAGCACACCCACATCCCATGAAGGAATAAAGAAAAAATATATATTATTGTCAGCCATTTGACTTTATCTCTTTGCAGCCTCTTACATTTCCACCTAGCTTTAGTATCATCATCAAATTTGGATACATTACTCTTAATCTCGTTGTCTAAGTCATTAAGATACCAAGGCACAGGCAAAGGTACTGACAGAGGCTGGCACCCATGCAACCGCACCCAGTTAGTGTCTATGCCATCAGGGCAGTGGGGGAGAATATTAGTAAAACATATAAAAGGTTTAAATGTGTTTGCAGCGAAGAAAACATCTCCTGTGGTATATGAGTAGGAGTACTCTCAGAACATTTCCTATAATGATCACTAATGATTATTTATCTTGATAAAATCATTTTACAATAACTCTGCATCATGAAGCCTGAAATACAACACTGCTCTAATATAAAAGCAAAACCCACAGATGCTGGAGATCTGAAATAAAATCGGAAAGTGCTGGAAAACCCCAGCAAAGCCGGCTGCATCCGTGGGGAGAGAATCAAGAATTAACGTTTCAAATCCAGTACCTCCTTCATTCTGAAACATTGGATGATCCTCGGACCACGCTCCGCTCACGCAGGCGCAAATTGCAATGTGGCCGGAGACTCCTCGCGAGAGGCTACTGTCAAGGAGCAAGGGTCTGAAGGGGGGCCTGAAGGGGGGGAACCTGAGGGGGGCCTGAAGGGTTTGAGCGGGGAGGCCTTTGGCGACCCTATAGTGGGATGTCCCTCATTTGTGTGTGTGTGTGGGGGGGGGGGGGGGGCAGCCTTTGTTGACGATTGGTGGCGGAGTTGGATAAGGCGCCGTAGGATTGTCTTAAGATGGGGGCGCCGTTCACAAATGGCACCCACCTCTTTGAGAAGCCAGCCTTGCTGGCGTCTTTAGGTCCCGCACACCTCATTCAAGGTGCAAATTATTTTAACATCCGAAAAAGTCTACGTGTTTCCCGCCTGAGATTCCCCCCCCCCCCCCCCCCCCCCCCCCAGGAGTCCTTTGGGAGAATTGCACCCATTAACTCTGTTTCTGTCTCCACAGATGCTGCACATCCTGCTGACCTTTTCCAGCAATTTCTGTTTTTACCTCAGTACTGTTCTGCTACAAAGAACAGAGAAAAGTGCAGCACAGGAACAGGCTCTTCGGCCCTCCAAGCCTGTGCCGATCAGGATGCCCTAACTAAAAAAAAACCTTCTGCCCGTACTCAGCCTGTATCCGTCTATTTCCTCCCTATCCATGTATCCATCCAGATGCCTCTTAAATGTTGCTAACGTGCCTGCTTCCACCGCATCCTCTGGCAGCACATTCCAGGCACCCACCACTCTCTGCGTGAAAAACGTACCCCGTACATCTCCCTTAAACTTTCCCCTCTCACCTGGAACCTGTGCCCCCTTGTAATTGACACTTCCACCCTTGGAAAAAGTCTCTGACTGTCCACCCTGTCTATGCCTCTCATAATTTTGTCGACCTCTATCAGTTCTCTCCTCAGCCTCCACCTTTCCAACAAAAACAATACTAGTTTATTCAACCTCTCCTCATAACCAACACCCTTGAAACCAGGCAACATCCTGGTGAACCTTCTTTGCACTCTCTCCAAAGCTGCCACGTTCTTCTGTTAATGTGGTGACCAGAACTGCACACAATACTCCAAATGCGGCCTAACCAAGGTTTTATACAGCTGCAACATGATTTCCCAACTCTTGTACTCAATGCCCCGGCCGATGAATGCAAGCATGCCATATATCTTCTTAATCACCTTGGCCACCTTTGTTTCCACTTTTAGGGAACTGTGGACCTGCACGCCCATCCCTCTGTATGTTAATATTCCTAAGTGTTCTGCCATTTACAGTATTATTCATACCACCTTGATTTGATCCTCCAAAATGCATCCCCTCGCATTTGTCCAGAAAAAACTCCATCTGCTATTTCTGTGTCCATGTCTCCAATCTATCTATAATCTTCCACGGCTACTCTCTGTCATCTATAGCCAAGCCAGTTCTGTATCCATCCAGCCAGCCCACCCTGAATCCCATGGTATTTTAGTTTTTGTACCAGTCTGCCATGTGGAGCCTTGTCAAACGTCTTACTAAAGTCCAGATAAATGACATCCACAGCCCTTCCCTCATCAATTTTGTTTGTTAGCTCTTCAAAAAACTCAATCACGTTGGAGAGACATGACCGTCCCCATACAAAACCATACTGCCCGTCATTAACTAGTCCATTTTCCTCCAAATGTGCATACATCCTGCCTCTCAGAATCTTTTCCAAAAGCTTCCCCATCACTGATGTCAGTTTCACCGGCCTATAGTTTGCTGGATTGTCCCTGTTTCCTTCCTTAAACAAGGGAATAACATTGGCTATTCTCCAGTCCTCTGGAACCTCGCCTGTGGTCAAAGTGGAAGTGAAGATATCTGTTAAGGCCCAAGCTATTTCTCCCCTTGCCTCCCGCCGTAACCTGGGAGAGATCCCGAGAACTTGTCTACCTTAACGTAATTTAGGATACTCAACACTTCCTCCTTTGATATATTGATGTTCTCAAGATCGTTCAGACACCTATCCCTGACCTCAACATCTGTCATGTCCTTCTCTCTGGTGAATAGCGATACAAAGCACTCATTAAAAATCTTACCCACTTCCTGTGGTTCCACGCATAACCTCTCTCCATTATCCTTAAATGGGCCCACTCTTTCTCTTGCTACCCTCTTGCTCCTAATATATGTATAAAAAACCTTGGGATTCTCCTTGACCATGTTTGCTAAAGACATTTCATGGCCCCTTTTAACCCTCCTAATTTCACGTTTAAGTCCCTTCCTACTTTCACTGTACTCAAGGGCTTTGTCAGTTTTTAGATGCCTAGACCTATCGTACGCTTCCTTTTTCCTTTTAACTAATCTTACAATTTCCCTCGTCATCCATGGTTCTCCAATCCTGTCATTTCTATCCTTCATTTCTGCCGGGACATGCCTGTCCTGCACTTCAATCAACTGGCCTTTAAAAGCCTCTCACACGTCAGACGTGGATTTGCCCTCAAATAGCCGCTCCCAATCCACATTCCCCAGTTGCTAATTTGGATGTAATTGGCCCTCGCCCAATTAAGCACCCTCACCCTCGGGCCGCCCTTGTCCTTCCTCTTATGGAATTATGGTCGCTAAGCCCAAAATGCTCCCCCACTGAAACATCAATCACCTGGCCTGGCTCTTTCCCCAATACCAAGTCTGGCCCCCTCCCTGGTTGGATTGTCAACACAGTGCGTCTATCCTTTTCATACCCAAGACCATTGCAACAATCTGCACTTGTCCAGTAGAATAATTCATCATTGAAGATGGTCTTAACTGGTTGAAAAGTTGCTTTGTTTTAACAAGTGGTGGGATGAGGATGCTGGGTTAACACCAGGCAAAAAAATAATCATCAATGCGGTGATTTGGGTCAATGACTGCATCTCAACCGAGAATTTGTTTCTCACACTGTTGGGCCTCTGACTCCTCCAGGCTGCTTTGCTCTATTGGCGTCACAAAACCTTTTTAGATTTCCAGTATTGGCCACCCTCTCTTGACAGCGTTGACTCACCCCGTGGGGGAGGAGGTGTGGGTTCCACAGACTGTGATGGCCCTCCACTGCCACTCCCCATCGGTAAATAGAGTCAATAGAAGCACAGGGTGCCAACCAGTGCGACCTTTGGTGGCGGAGGTGGGTCGCAATCGTCGTCACGGAGAACACTCTCTGCTCAATCTAATTCTTTCCCCATTAGACATCCAAACACATGCATTTTCCAGTCCTGACCACGGGACGACAGCCAGGAGCTGCTGTGGTGGAATAATTTTTTTTTAAATCCTTTCTCTAATCCAGGGGCCCTGAGACTTATTGCAATGTTGTACGTTTTAAAAATAAATTTAGAGTACTCAATTAATTTTTTCCAATTAAGGGGCAATTTAGCGTGGCCAATCCACCTAGCCTGCACATCTTTGGGTCGTGGGGGCGAAACTCACCCAAACACGGGAAGAATGTGCAAACTCGACATGGATAGTGACCCAGAACCGGGATCGAACCTGAGACCTCGGCGCCGTGAGGCAGCAGTGCTAATCCACTATGCCACCGTGCTGCCGAACCCACGCAAACACGGGGAGAATGTGCAAACTCCACATGGACAGTGACCCAGAGCCGGGATCGAACCTGGGACCTCGGCGCCGTGAGGCAGCAGTGGCAATGTTGTAGTTGAGTTCAGCTAACTTTGTATGAATTGGGCTACAACATGTACTTACATGGTATCAGCTGTGACTCTCCGGAATCTTCTTTTGACTTGGAGTCAGTAACCCTGTGGGTTAAAGCTAAACTAGGCACTGAGGAAATGCTGCCCTGTTGGACGCCTCAAAGGCTTGCAATCATATCGTGGCTTTCACAGCCTCTGCACATCCCAAAGCACTTTGCAGCCAATGAAATTTAATGATCGGTGTGATGTAGGAAATTCAGCAATCAGTTAGCACGAAGTAAGATCCCACAGGCAGCAATGAGGTAATGGCCAGCCAATCTAGTTTTCTTTAAAAAGTCGAATGAAAGATAAATATTGCAATGGACACCGAGGTGAACCACCCACCGTCCCACCAGCCCCACCCCCTTCCATCCCTGCTCTTCTTTAAATAGTGCCACGGCTCTTTTATGCCCAGTTCAGCGGGCAGGCAGGGCCAAGGTTTCAAGTCTTATCAGAAAGATATGTCTGACAGTGTCGTTCTGTGCAAGCGTCCGCCTGCAGTTTGTGCTCAATGTGTTTTAGCACACTGAGCATACGGAGCCTATTTGTATATAAACATAGGTATAGAAATAAAATCACAGGTAAAAATCGAGAGATGATCTTAAAAAAAAAGGTTTATAAACAAACTCTTGCCAATGCCTGAGGGGGGGGGAGACTGTATCTGTCTAATCCTATAAGTAATTGATCGTTTTTACCACCACACCTCAAGTTAAGTAAATCATGGGAAATAATTTCTGATATCTCAGAAGATTGCCGGAGATTGCCTTGCGAGCTGCAAAAACAGACCAACACTGCGGTACAGGAAGAGATAGCTAACACCTCTACTCAAACAGAACTGTGTGCACACTCGGTGCAAAAATAAAAGCGAGATCATTTTATTAAGAATAAAACCCCCACGTCAAGTCAAAGTAGTGCAGTAATAAATCAGTATTTTATTTCAACAGTTTAAATTGCCTTTAGTGATATTGAGAGTTAGCTAATCACAGCAACAGAATTTCAAATTAAGCTGTGGTTAAATGTTAAATAAGTGCTTTTAATGAAATGAAATGAAAAATGAAAATCGCTTATTGTCACAAGTAGGCTTCAAATGAAGTTACTGTGAAAAGCCCCTAGTCGCCACATTCCGGCGCCTGTTCAGGGAGGCTGTTACAGGAATTGAACCGTGCTGCTGGCCTGCCTTGGTCTGCTTTAAAAGCCAGCGATTTAGCCCTGTGCTAGACAGCCCCTAATGCTTAAATAGAACAGATTTAATACTTTAAAAGTTCCCAATTAAGAAACTGCCTGAAATTAAAGAATTAAAGATAAGTTGCTTTACAGTTTGAAGAGGCCATGAATCCACTTGCCCATTTGACCGTAAACCCAGTGTTGCAGAAAATGTTGGCTGATTTTACTGCATGTTGAAATGCTGTGCAAGACAAGGTGTGAAGGGTTTCTCACACGTCACAAACCGCTCCTTCTAAAGGGAAAGAAAATCTTCCGTTCAAGGCATACAGAACTCTGCTCTGTATAGTTTAACCAGTGTCAGTATCTCAAATTATAATATTGCCTGCGTTAGACACAGCGCTACTCTCAAAATTAGGTGAATAACATTATACAGATGGTTAAGACAAATCAGGTGTTTCCAGCATTTAATTGTTTTATCTGGAATTCGGAAGAAAACGATTAAAAGGATTTTGTTTTGAATTTTAAATCTCTTTAGGTTGTTCCCCTCCCGCCCCACCCCGCCACCCTCCCGGCCACCCAACAATGACCAGATAACCTCCTGTGCTACAGTTTATAAAATATTTGGGAGTAGCTTTACAATGTTGCGCGTTGATGGTGATCTTATGGTTTTCTGACACAGTCTGAGCATTGCTGGTGAGAAGAGTTTTCATAGCATCATTTCAGCCAGCAGAGATACTCCCTTTAAGTCGGGGATGAGGGGGTGGCACAGTGGTTAGGTTAGCACTGCTGCCTGACAGTACCAGGCACCCGGGTTCAATCCCAACCTTGGGTGACTGACTGTGTGGCATTTGTGCATTCTCCCCGCGTCTGCGCGGGCTCCCTCCGGGTGCTCCGGTTTCCTCCCACAGTCCAAAGATGTGCAGGCTTGGTGGATTGGCCGTGCTAAAATTGCCCCTTAGTGTCCACAGGTTAGTTGGGGTTATGGGGGAATGGGTCAAGGTAGGGTCATCTTTCGGAGGGTCGGTGCAGAATCAATGGGCCGAATGGCCTCCTTCTGCACTGTTGGGATTCTATGAGGTTGGTGGGTTCGGGATCCGCCTCGATACTCCTCGTGCAGTACTGAGGGGATCATTACCACATTGCAGGTACAGTCTTCCAGGTGAGACACTAATCTGAGTCAAAAGCTAAAATACTGCAGATACTGGAGATAAATCAAAACAGAACATGCCGGAAAAACTCAGCCTGAGTGGCAGCCTCTGTGGAGACAGAGAAGCAGAGTTAAAGTCCGGAAATACTCTTTTCCCGCCGGCAGCGCATCCCCCCTCCCACGGGTTTCCCGGTGGCATGGAGTGGCTTCAATGGGAGGGCCCACAGGTAGTGAAGGGCGCACTGCCGTGAAACAATATTACTCTTCCTCAGAATGGACACAAACCGTTAACTCAGCTTCTCTCTCCACAGACGCTGCCAGACCTGCCGCTTTTTTCCAACATTTTCTGTTTTTATTTCACTAAAGGGAGGACCTGCCTTCCCACGTGGATTGAGGGAGGAGGTCCCAGGGCGCTATTTTGAACAAGAGCTGTGAAGGTATCACCAGTGTCCTGGCTAATATTTATCCCCTAGTCAACATCAATTTAAAAATAAACAGTAGTGGACTCCCCAACACTAAGGGCATTCAAATGGTCATTGGATAGACATATGGATGATAAGGGAATAGTGTAGATGGGCTTCAGAGTGGACAGGTCGGCGCAACATCGAGGGCCGAAGAGCCTGTACTGCGCTGTAATGTTCTATGTTCTATTATCTGGTCATTACCACATTGCTGTTTGTGAGGCTGTGCTGTGCACTCTATTCCCCATATTACAACTGTGACGGGGGGGGGGGGGGGGGGGGGGGGGGGGGGACACAACGCCATTCAAAATGTGGCTATGTACGGCCTCCGCCGTGCGTTCCCCGCTGAGGCCTCCTACCTAAGCCGGGTGCCGTTTTATAGTGTTGTGTTTCTCGGGATTGCAAGCACCGGGAAACACGCGGCTAGCCGCACTCGCTATGGGACTTTATTCCCATTTAGTTGAATCGAGCCCTGTGTGAGTGTGTGAGATTGATTGTGTGTGAGAGTTTGTGTGTGTGTGTGTGTGTGAGAGTTGTGTGTATGTAAATGTGTGTGTGAATGTTGGTGTGCTTGTGGGTGTGTGCATATGTAGGTCTGTAGGAGGGGCGGCATGTGGCGCAGTGGTTAACACTGGGACTGCGGCGCTGAGGACCCGGGTTCCAATCCCGGCCCCGGGTCACTGCTCGTGTGGAGTTTGCACGTTCTCCCTGTGTCTGCATGGGTTTCACCCCCACAAACGAAAAATGTGCTGGTTAGGTGGATTGGCCACACTAAATTGCCCCTTAATTGGAAAAGAAAAATAATTGGCTCCTCTAAATTAAAAATATATATATGTTTGATTCTGTGTGTGTTTGATTGCGTATTATTGTGTGTGACTTTATGTGTTTAATTATGTGTGCATGTGCTTGATTGGATGTGTGTGAGACTGTGTGTTTGTCTGATTATGTGTGTTTGATTCCGTGTGCATGTGTGTTTGTGCATTGCAAGTGTGTGTCTGTCTGTTTGATTGTGTGTGTGCTTGTATGTGCACGAGTGTGTGTGATTACCTGCGTGTTTGATTATGTGTGCGTGTGTGTTTGTTTGCGTGTGTGTCTATGTATGAGTGTGTGTGTCTATGTATGAGTGTGTGCGTGTGTGTTTGCGTGTGTGTCTATGTATGAGTGTGTGCGTGTGTGTGTGTTTGCGTGTGTGTCTATGTATGAGTGTGTGTGCATGTGTGTCTATGTATGAGTGTGTGCGTGTGTGTGTGCGTGTGTGTCTATGTATGAGTGTGTGTGTGTGTGTTTGCGTGTGTGTCTATGTATGAGTGTGTGTGTGTGTGTTTGCGTGTATGTCTATGTATGAGTGTGTGCATGTGCGTGTGTGTCTATGTGTGTGTGTGCGTGTGTTTGCGTGTGTGTCTATGTATGAGTGTGTGTGTGTGTGCGTGTGTGTCTATGTATGAGTGTGCATGTGTGTGTGTTTGGAGGTGGATGTGTTCTCACCCTCTCTTTCCGCTAGATTTTCTTGTAAAACCTTCTTCCCAGTAATTCACAGTATCTGTTCCAGCTCGCAAAACAACTTTACAATCACTATTTATTTTTTAAAAAAATAAAAATCCTACAAGCTGTTGTGGACCTTTGCCAGATCGGTGATGTGCGTTGGATGAATCGTGAGCAGTTTCTCAGGCATATTGTGTGAAAGACTGCAAAATGGAAACTTCCTTGGTGACAAACTCGTTCGTGTCTTTGAAAAAAAAATGGCTGGTGCCAAGCACTCTGCCCCCCTCCCTCCTCTCCGAGTGTGGGTGCTAATGTGCCCACTCCAAAAAAATTCTAACCCTCAGACCACTTCTGTGAGAAATTAGCCTTCCACCATTACTTGTTTTCCAGGCGGAAAGCGATTGGCTGTCTTGTTAAAAGGAAACAAAAAGTTGCAACAATACAACTCCCACAAGGTGAAATTAGCGGCGATGTGGAGCGGAGGTGGGGTGATTAAGGCGACTGCAATTTCCTAATAATATCCATACGAGAAGTCTATTTTTGTGACTTGTCCTTATTTTCCTTAATTTGATTGCATTGTTTAAAAAACACACACTTTTGATAACACCATTTTCACCCATAGACTGCTCACTAAAGCGGCAGCTTCCTCAAGGGCTGGGCAATGAATACTGAGCCTGCCCAGTGAGGCCCACATCCCAGAGATGAAAGGAATAATGCGATAAAAATGATACAGAATGGTAATTAACACTCAACTGTTCCAGACAGGAGATAAATAAATGCAGGTTGTTGTAACAGCTCACGAAGCCGCCCAGGCTCACTGGTCGAGGGTTCAATGTCCCCCCTGTGCCATGTCCTTTGCTGCCTCCATTTCAAGGCACCACTTCACCTCATTAGAAATGCAGTAAGGGCTGTCTTCAGGACCGAAGCCATTGACAGATTGCGATGCTTTCTAGGCAACATTTAGCTGCAGGTGTTGTTGATATTCTCGCTCACAGAAGGTGATAACTTTCACCCGTGAAAGTTAAAAGAGGTTGATAGACATGTGAAAGTTCACCTGACTGCCTGTGCCAAGGGCTGTTTTTTTTTGTGTGTTTGGAGCAGATTTAACACCTGCAGTCCAATAGCAGCCAATGAATGAATAAAGATTGCACTATCCTTTAACCAGGCTCCTTTTGTCCACTGGCTCGCCTCAGCTGTGGGTACTTTGCTTTCGAGAACTGATGCAGCCAGGACTAGCTCGCACCGCCAAGAGTAGACAATTAATTTAGGAGTGCCCTATCTTTGCTTCTTTTGAATGAGACATTAAACTGAAGCCTCACCCCCTCCCTTAGGCGGGCGTGAGAGGTCACCACGCACTATTTTAAAGGGCACTATTTTATCACCAGTACTCCTGTCAACATTTATTCCTCAACCAATGTCACAAAAATATTGGTCAATTTGCTGTTTGTGGGACCTTGTGTGCGCAAATTGGATGATGCATTTCCGACTTTAAACCAGTCGCTACACTTCAAACGTGGGCTTTGGACATAGAGTGTATTGAGATGTCATGAATAGTGCTGTAGAAATGCGGACTCACACCTTCAATTTGAAACATAGTAGAACCAAAGAACTACAGAATATCTACAGTGCAGAAGGAGGCCATTCGGCCCACTCTCTCGTGCTATCCCCTCAGCCCCACAATCCCATCTATCCTGCACATTTTCGGACTGTGGGAGGAAACGGGAGCACCCGGAGGAAACCGACTCAGACACGGGGAGAAGGTGCAAACTCCACAGTCACCCAAGGCCGGAATTGAACCCGGATCTCTGGCTCTGTGAGGCAGCAGTGCTAACCACCAGGTCTCCCAAGTGCGCACAAAATATAGAAAGAATGATTTGCAGTCCTACATATCTCTAAGCGAGTGTCCCAAACCACGGCAAGCATACTGAATTATTCAGTCACTACTGTAAGCAGAGAGTGCTATCTACCCATCAGTGTGGAAAATTGCCCAGCTACGTTCAGTTGTGGCAGGACTAATCCAACCTGGCCAATTACCGCCGCATCGATCCATTCCTAATTACAGTGAAGTGATGTATGGGGATCATCAACATCGCTATCAAGCAGCATTTACTCAGCAATAACCTGCTCACTGATGCTGATTCCGACAGGGCATTCAGCTCCTGACCTCATTACAGCCTTGGTTCAAACATGGACAAAAGAGCTGAATGCCTGAGGTGAGGTGAGAGCGACTGCCCTTCACAGCATTTGACCAAATATGGCATCAAGAGACTTAGCAAAACTGGAGTTAATCGGAATCAGGGGGGATACTCTCCGCTGGTTGGAGTCACACCTGGAACAAAGGAAGATGATTGTGGTGGTTGGAGGTCAATCATCTCAGTTCCAGGACATCAGAGGTTCCTCAGGGGAGTGTTCTAGAAACCACCATATGCGGAGTCTGCACGTTCTCCCCGTGTGTGCGTGGGTTTCCTCCGGGTGCTCCGGTTTCCTCCCACAGTCCAAAGATGTGCAGGTTAGGTGGATTGGCCATGCTAAATTGTCCTTTGTGTCGAAAATTGCCCTTAGTGTTGGGTGGGGTTACTGGGTTATGGGGATAGGATGGAGGTGTGGACCTTGGGTAGGGTGCTCTTTCCAAGAGCCGGTGCAGACTCGATGGGCCGAATGGCCTCCTTCTGCAATGTAAATTCTATGAAATCTATGAAATCACCATCTTCAGCTGCTTCATCAATGACCTTCCTTCCATCACAATGTCAAAAGTAGGCATCTTTGCTGATCACTGCACAATGTTCAGCACCATTTGCGTCTCCACACGTACCGAAGCAGTCTAAGCCTAAATGCCCCAAGACATGGACAATACCCAGGTCTGTGCTGACAGGTGGCAAGTAATATTCGTGTCACACAAAGCCAGGCATTGACCATCTACAATAAGGGAGAATCTAACAATCCACCCCCCCCCTTGTCATTCAATGGCTTTACTCTGCTGAACCCCCCACGAATGGGTTACCATTGACCAGAAACCCAACTGGACCAGTCATAAATACCGCTATTAGCACCTGCGTTAGTCTTTAACACTATCATTAACACTTCCTTTGTCTTGTGTTCATGACATCTTTGTCAAATCTAGGGACGGCGCAGTGGCACAGTGGTTAGCACTGCTGCCTCACGCCACCGAGGTCCCAGGTTCGATCACAACCTTGGGTGACTGACTGTGTGGCATTTGCACATTCTCCCCGTGTCTGCGTGGCTTTCATCCCCACAGCCCAAAGATGTGGAGGTTAGATGGATTGGCCGCGCTAAGTTGCCCTTTAATTGGGGAAAAAAATAATTGGATATTCTAAAAAAAAATTTTTAAACCTCTCCTCAGCTCCCACCTATCCCTGACCTGCTATTCTGTTCCACCTGTGCCCCTCTCCTCCTCACGCCCCCCACCCCCCACTCCCCACCAGCCCCCCGAGGCGACCTAAAGCTGGTAATGACCCCTCCAAGTCTGGTCCAAACTTTGCAATCTGTCCTGCTATAATTCTCATTTCTTCGGAAAAATTGCCAATTTTCATGCTGCCCTCGGTGAATGTACAGATGCATGTTGTGAACATTTTGATTTTTTTTTTTGTGTAATAAAGGAGAAGCCACGATGCAAGTTTCCTAAAGACTGCCGTGAATTTATCTAGCCAAATCAGAGTATCTAAAAATTAATGCGTGCCACAGTCAGATGTACATGTTCTATCTGATGCACTTTAGTGATTGCTCTCCACCCTCCCCCAGAACATATTATATTTGTGGCCTTAAGTTGCTATTTCAGCAGAGTTTTGTTCAGCGGTTCTCTGGCACTGGCTGTGGTTGGTGAGTCAGGGCTGCTATCTGAAGGGACGTCTTCACTCAAACTCGGGGCCCTCAGCTGCAGTGCAGACAAACATCTGACCACAGGCCACTGGCACCTGCTGAGTGCAGAGTTGGTTCAGGTAGAGGGAAAGGGGACAGGGCCAACAGGCTGATTATCGCTTAAAGCTGCTCCTTAACTGTAGGGAGCCATTATAACGTGGTACGATCTGTATTGAGTTATACAATCCACTTCCTGGCAGAGTGATGGCCAGTGGACAATGTGACTGTGTGCTTGGTGTTTGTTTCAAACCTCGTTAGAAGTGCAGGGGTCTCTAAGCATGCTAATACCTGTCAAAGATGAAATATTTGGAGGGAAGTCAACTTTCTGCTCCCGATTTGGGGCTCCGAGTCAGGAAGGTAAATTGGATATTCAGGGCACATGAACGACTTTCCTACAACTTGGCATCTATGCATTTTGGTAGACAATTCATAGAATCCCTAGCATGTTACAGGAGACCATTCGGTCCATGGGTTCAGCAACGACAGGCTGAAAGATCAGCCAACCCAAGCCCACTCCTCTGCCCTCTCTGCAGAATCTAACCTTTGGACACTAAGGGACAATTTTGCATGGCCAATCCACCTAACCTGCAAGGCTTTGGACTGTGAGAGGAAACCGCGGTGAGCACCCGGAGGAAACCCACGCAGACGCGGGGAGAAAGTGCAAACTCCGCACAGACAATGACCCAAGGTCGGAATTCCCTGGCGCCGTGAGGCAGTGGTGCTATCCACTGTGCCACCGTGCCGACCAATTCTAGTTTGGTGGCCATGCACTCCAATGTACTGTCGCCAGCCTGCTCAGGTCTTGCTCTATGCAGGGCGAAAGAAAAACAATTTACCTCAAGTGTCGATGGCTGAATGGCCTCAAGCTGTCCCCCAGACCAGTGGAGCCAAATAATTAACAAAGTTGGAAGGAATCAATGATTTCTTTCTTTTTCGTTTTCCCAATTAAGTGCCAATTTAGCGTGGCCAATCCACCTACCCTGCACATCTTTGAGTTGGGGGGGGGGGGGCATGAGACCCACGCAGACACGGGGAGAATGTGCAAACTCCACACGGACAGTGACCCGGGGCCGGGATCGAACCCGGGTCCTCGGCGGCGTGAGGCAGCAGTGCTAACCACTGCGTCACCGTGCCACCGCAGAATCAATGATTTCTAAAGGAAATTTGGATAGGTGCTTGATGCAACCAAACTTTCAGAGCGACTGGGGTGGAGCTATGAGAATGGGGCTGACTAGATACCTCTACAGGGAGTTAACTCAATGGGTTGAATAATAGCTTCCATTTGTGCCAGATGATACAATTAAAAGGCAATCATGCTTTAGGGGTTGACTTCTCAGTGTGTGTGGGGGGGGGGGGGCTTCAGGGAGGATTAAGTACTCCATTCCACCTCTTTGTGTCATCAATCTATGCAACATCAATTAGGGGCTGGTTTAGCTCAGGGCCAAATTGCTGGCTTTGAAAGCAGACCAAAGCAGGCCAGCAGCACGGTTCAATTCCCGTACCAGCCCTTCCCGAACAGGTGCCGGAATGTGGCGACTAGGGGCTTTTCACAGTAACTTCATTTGAGGCCTACTTGTGACAATAAGCAATTTTTATTTCATTGAATTTGTATGGCTCCTGAAACACAGTAGAACGTCTCAAGGTGCTTCAGAAGAGCAGACAGGCATTTGCAATTGAGACTCAGAGGAACATAGAACATAGAACATTACAGCGCAGTACAGGCCCTTCGGCCCTCGATGTTGTGCCGACCTGTGAAACCACTCTAAAGCCCATCTACACTATTCCCTTATCGTCCATATGTTTATCCAATGACCATTTGAATGCCCTTAGTGTTGGCGAGTCCACTACTGTTGCAGGCAGGGCATTCCACGCCCTTACTACTCTCTGAGTAAAGAATGTACCTCTGACATCTGTCTTATATCTATCTCCCCTCAATTTAAAGCTATGTCCCCTCGTGCTAGACATCACCATCCGAGGAAAAAAGCTCTCACTGTCCACCCTAACCAATCCTCTGATCACCTTGTATGCCTCCATCAAGTCACCTCTTAACCTTCTTCTCTCTAACGAAAACAGCCTCAAGTCCCTCAGCCTTTCCTCATAAGATCTTCCCTCCATACCAGGCAACATTCTGGTAAATCTCCTCTGCACCCTTTCCAATGCTTCCACATCCTTCCTATAATGCGGTGACCAGAATTGCACGCAATACTCCAAATGCGGCCACACCAGAGTTTTGTACAGCTGCAACATGACCTCATGGCTCCGAAACTCAATCCCTCTACCAATAAAAGCTAACACACCGTACGCCTTCTTAACAACCCTCTCAACCTGAGTGGCAACTTTCAGGGATCTATGTACATGGACACCGAGATCTCTCTGCTCATCCACACTGCCAAGAATCTTACCATTAGCCCAGTACTTCCTGTTATTCCTTCCAAAATGAATCACCTCACACTTTTCTGCATTAAACTCCATTTGCCACCTCTCAGCCCAGCGCTGCAGCTTATCTATGTCCCTCTGTAACTTGTAACATCCTTCTGCACTGTCCACAACTCCACCGACTTTAGTGTCATCTGCAAATTTACTCACCCATCCTTCTACGCCCTCCTCCAGGTCATTTATAAAAATGACAAACAGCAGTGGCCCCAAAACAGATCCTTGTGGTACACCACGAGTAACTAGACTCCAGTCTGAACACTTCCCATCAACCACCACCCTTTGTCTTCTTCCAGCTAGCCGATTACTGATCCAAACTGCTAAATCTCCCTGAATCCCATGCTTCCGTATTTTCTGCAGTAGCCTACCGTGGGGAACCTTATCAAACGCTTTACTGAAATCGATATACACCACATCAACTGCTTTACCCTCATCCACCTGTTTGGTCACCTTCTCAAAGAACTCAATAAGGTTTGTGAGGCACAACCTACCCTTCACAAAACCGTGTTGACTATGTCTAATCAAATTATTCCTTTCCAGACGATTGTACACCCTATCTCTTATAAACCTTTCCAAGATTTTGCCCACAACCGAAGTAAGGCTCACTGGTCTATAGTTACCGGGGTTGTCTCTACTCCCCTTCTTGAACAAGGGGACAACATTTGCTGTCCTCCAGTCTTCTGGCACTATTCCTGTAGACAAAGATGACTTAAAGATCAAAGCCAAAGGCTCAGAAATCTCTTCCCTAGCTTCCCAGAGAATCCTAGGATAAATCCCATCTGGCCCAGGGGATTTATCTATTTTCACACTTTCCAGAATTGTTAACACCTCCTCCTTATGAACCTCAAGCCCTTCTAGTCTAGTAGCCTGAATCTCAGTATTCTCCTCGACAACATTGCCTTTGTCCTGTGTGAATACTGACGAAAAATATTCATTTAGCACCTCTCCTATCTCCTTGGGCTCCAAGCACAAATTCCCACTACTGTCCTTGTCTGGCCCTTCTCTTACCCGAGTCATTCTTTTATTCCTGACATATCTATAGAAAGCTTTAGGGTTATCCTTGATCCTACCTGCCAAAGACTTCTCATGTCCCCTCCTGGCTCTTCTTAGCTCTCTCTTTAGGTCCTTCCTAGCTAACTTGTAACTCTCGAGCGCCCTAACTGAACCTTCATGTCTCATCCTTACGTAAGCCTCCTTCTTCCTCTTGACAAGCGTTTCGACTGCCTTAGTAAACCACGGTTCCCTTGCTCGACCACTTCCTCCCTGCCTGACAGGTACATACTTATCAAGGACACGCAGTAGCTGTTCCTTGAACAAGCTCCACATTCCCATTGTGCCCATCCCCTGCAGTTTTCCTCTCCATCCGATGCATCCTAAGTCCTGCCTCATCGCATCATAATTGCCTTTGCCCCAGATATAACTCTTGCCCTGCGGTATATACCTGTCCCTTTCCATCACTAAAGTAAACGTAATCGAATTGTGGTCACTATCACCAAAGTGCTCGCCTACCTCCAAATCTAACACCTGTCCTGGTTCATTACCCAGTACCAAATCCAATACGGCCTTGCCTCTCGTTGGCCTATCTACATACTGTGTCAGGAAACCCTCCTGCACAGGAGGCCATCAAAAACTTGATCAGGGTTTCAGGAATGTCTTGAGGGAGGACAGAGAAAGGTAGAGAGGTTTAGGACCTAGACAACCGAAGGAATTTATAGGTTCCCGGCACCATTCAGTTTAGTGACTACATTAGAAAACGTGAAGGAGGAGAGCAGTACACAGCTTAGGAAAGCTGTTTAATTTTTTTAAGGGATTATCTCTTAAATAAATCACCCCTTCGTTTTCAGAAGGCACACTGTCACTTTAAGTACAGTTACCACCATTTTTAAGAGTGACATAATAGGAGCATATGGCCTCATCTACTGCTTATGTGGATATGTGAGAATATTAAAGGACGCAGAGGCTGCCTGGCATACTTCAACTTATCAGCTCCCTCAAGTGTCACAAAGGTGCAGTTACAATAAATCAAACCCACCTAGAAGAAAGTTGTGTAAACATCCCAGGATCAAATTCCCAGGAATACGGGACAATACAAATTGAGGAAATCTAGATTTTCTGGAAAGGGACCAGGGATTCAATTAGTTGGAGAGACTGGATTTTATTCTCCTCAGCACAGCTAAGGGGAGGTTCGTTGGAGGAGTTGAGCATCATAAAGGATTTTGATACTGACAGGCGGATTGGGTTAGAGATTTTGGTCTGAGGGGAGGGTGAGAAATGAGCAACCAATCAATCAGTTTGGGGGGGGGGGAATCTCATAGAAACCACTAAAATTATAACAGGACTGGACAGTGTCCCGATGGTGGGGGTGTCCAGAACCAGGGGTCACAGTTTGAGGATACGCAGTAGACCATTTAGGGCAGAGATGAGGAGAAATTTCTTCACCCAGAGGGAGGTCAGCCTGTGGAATTCGTTACCACAGGAAGTAGTTGAGGCCGAACATTATAGCCGGGATTCTCAGTCGACCGACGCGCCATTGGCATGTTATTAACAGGCCCAACCCTGGATTTTCCGGGCCTGCTGCTATGCTCCGCCTCCACCAGGAGGAATTACCAACGGCAAGGTTCACTTGTGGTATTTCTAATCAAGACATAGGCTCCGTGGCTGCTGGAGGAGAGAGAGGGGGCGAGAGGGGGTGCAAACAGTGTCCAACATCGCTTTAGTGTGCGGACAATTGTGCCACTGGCCAGGAGGCGTCTGCCAGGGCTGGGCGGAGTAGCCGGGGAGGCAGGGGCTAGGTGGTGGGTATTGGAGGCCGGGCATGGCCCGCTATTGCCGCAACCTGCAAGGCAGCCATGTGGTTACGCACGCCGCTGAATGCCCACTAGGAACCTACCACCACGGGCCGTATTGATACCCCCCCACCCCAGACCACTCCCCTGGATACCTTCTGGCCCCAGCCAATCCATCAGCGGGATAAGCGTGCTCCAGCGCAACCAGTGCCATCATCTTGGCTGGGGTGAGGGTCAGCGGGCATTGGAATTGGGCGAGTTCCGATGTGCCACCGGTGCAAGCCCATTATGGGACCTGAATCGCTCCAGGACTGGCACCGCTTTCGTCCGCGTAGAACATTCGCGATTCAGTCCCGGCGTCAACACTTGGTCTCACAAACAGAGAATTGTATGTTTTCAAAAAGCAGTTAGATTTAGCACCTGGGGCGATGGGGATCAAACGCTATTGGGGGGGGGGGCCAAGATTAGGCTACTGTGTCGGATGATCAGCCATGTTCATAATAAATGGCAGAGCAGGTTGGAAGGGCTGAATGGCCTCCTGCTCCACAAATACACGATAATTGGACAAAGACACAGGGTAAAGTGAGAAGAACTATGTTTTTACACAGCCGGCTGTGGCAAATTGGAAGCAGACTCAATGGCAACTTTCAAAGGCGAATTGGATAGAAGGTTAAAAAGGAAACATTTGTTGGGCAATGGGGAGACAAATTTGGGGCCTCTTTCAAAGCACAATACAATGGGCTGAATCACTATGCGACTTTTATGATGGCTAATAGGATGGAGCAATATAGCGAGGACCATTGTATCAACATTGCAGACAGGGTTCCACTAGTGCACAAGTACACACTGCATTAGGAGCACTTAGGCGTCTTGGGGGAGATGGTGGTGTGGCAGTAATCACTTGGATTAAAAATCCAGCAGCCCAGGCTTACGTTCTGGGAGGGTCATAGGTTCAAACCCCAGCCAACAGAATTTAAATTTAACAAATAAATCCAGAATAAAGAAGCTAGTCTCAGTCATGTTAACCATGAAACTTTCATTGATTGGTGTAAAAACCCATCTGGCTCACTAATGTCTTTTAGGGAAGGAGGTAGAACCGTAGGACAATAGAATTTCGACAGCGGTAGAAGGAGCCTTTTGGTCCATCGAGTCTGCGCCGACCCTCTGAAAGAGCACCCTTCCTAGGCCCAATCCCCCACCCGAACCCCACCTAACCTTTGGACACTAAGGGGAAATTTTAGCATGGCCAATCCACCTAACCTACGCATCTATGGGCTGTGGGAGGAAACCGGAGCACCCGGAAGAAACCCACGCAGACTCGGGGAGAACATGCAGACTCACACAGTCTAGGCCAGCGTTGAACCCAGCTCTCTGGCACTGTGAGGCACCATGCCACCTTACCTGGTCTGGCCTACAAGGGACACCAGATCCATAGCAATGTTTGTGACTATTACCTGCCCTCCAAAATAGCCTAGCAAGGCACTCAGTTCAAGGATAATTAGGGATGGGCAACAAATTCTGTCCTTGTTAGTGCCGCCCATGCCCCACGAAAGAATGCAAAACAGCGAATGCTGATAGCATTCAGGTGAAATTCTTTAAAAATGGCGTCCCGATCTCTGGAGTCCACAATGCAAGCCCCAATCACACTCCCAATCCCAAACACACGATGAGGTGGTCCCAGGAACCCCCCCACAACCGCGCAGGGCACCCCCAGCCCGATCGGCGCTGCGTGAAAAGTGCCAACCTGGTACCCTGGCAGTGCCCCTGCCAGGTGGCACCAGCAGTGCCAGGGTACCACCCTGCCCAAAGGACATGCACCTGGGGGCCTCCGATATCCTGGGAGACCCCCCTACGAGTGCTGTTCCATATGCTCCCCGTTTGTGGAGACCAGTACTGAACGTCGCTCGCCCGAGATCTCCAAGACAAAGGGGATAGATCCCAACGCCTCCGGTGCCGCGGGAATCTGCCAATTAGAGATTTTTGGGCACAGGCAGCTTGGCCGTTCGATCGCGCCCAATATCTCATTTTGTTCAAAGTCACAGTGTGGTTACTTGGAAAGAGGTTGAAGCACAATGGCACAATCCCATCGCCATTCCTACTGCTACTTTTGCAAGAAATTAAATGGAATGTAAATCGCTTATTGTCACAAGTAGGCTTCAAATGAAGTTACTGTGAAAAGCCCCCAGTCGCCACATTCCGGTGCCTGTTCGGGGAGGCTCGTGCGGGAATTGAACCGTGCTGCTGGCCTGCCTTGGTCTGCTTTAAAAGCCAGTGATTTAGCCCTGTGCTAAACTAGCCCCTATGAAGACAAGAGCATAAGATATAGGAGCAGGAGAAGACCCTTCGGCCCATCGCGCCTGCTCCACCATCCAATACGATCATGGGCTTCAACTCCATTTTTCTGCTCCCTCCCCATATCCCTTAATTTCAGGAGAAACCAAATATCTGTCTATATCAGCCTTAAATATATTCAATGATGGAGCATCTACAACCCCCAGCGGTCGAGAATCCCAAAGATTCATAATCCTTTGAGTGAAGTAATTTCCTCTCATCTCCGTCCTAAATGATTGGCCCATGATCCTGAGGCTGGCCTCCCCCCCCCCCCACCCCCTGCCCCCCCCCCCCCCCCACCCTGTTTTAGATTCCCTGACCAGTGGAAACAATCTCTCAGTGTCTACTCCAACAAGACCCCTTCAGCACCTTCAGAATTTTGCACGTTTCAATGAGATCACCTCTCATTCTTCTAAACTCCAGAGAATATAGACCCAGATTACTCAGCGTCTCATAAGAGGCCCTCATGCCAGGAACCAGCTCAGTGAACATTTGCTGTACAAATCCACAATGCAACTACATCTATCATTAAATATGAAGACCAAAACTGCACTCTGATTGTTGCAAAGTTCAACAGGTTAGAAACAAACGGTTTGCATAGCAGCCTGGCCCTGTGGGGCACGATTGGCAGGTTACCCACTGCTCCACACACACACACTGACGGTACAAGGAGAATAACTGGAGCATCTAGTGTGTGCAGAAAGGTGATAACTGCAACACAAGTTCAGACAAGATTCACTCAACTGATTCCTGGGATGAAGGGGTTTATCTTATGAGGAAAGGTTGAACAGGTTGGGTCCATTTTTAAATGGCACCCTGATCTCGCGTGTTCCCGACACGACCCCTCGAACTGGCAGAGTCATCTGGCCACCTGAGAACCTTGGCAGTGCCAGGCTGGCATCCAGGGTGGGTGCCAGTGCCAGAGTGCCCAGGAGGCACCAGCCATGCCAGGGTGCCTGCCTGCCCAGAGGGCAAACACCTGGGGGCCTCTGATCCCCTGGGAAATCCCCACAAGTGCCGTTCCATCTGGTCCCCATTTGTGGAGACCAGCACTGAACGGCACTCACCCAAAGTCTCCAAGGCGAAGGGGCTAGATCCCAACATCTGGATTACCTCTAGGAACTGCATTTTAGAGTGAGACTAGCTCTCTCACTCTCATAGGCAGATTTGCCAAAACGTGATCCCGCCCACAATAGGCATGCTTCACATCGCATCGCCTCGTGAAATTGCACTAGATCTTGCGAGGTGTAGCAAGCCAGTTAGATCCCAGGAGCAGGGTCTCCGTCACTTACCGCCGCTGTTTCTCGGGCGCAGCGTGACCAGTAGATCGCGCCCGATTAAAAAAAAGTCTTGCCTTCCCACTTTGTGTTATTAGAATCCACCCATTTATAACAAGATCCCCAGTCTCGTCCTGTCTGTGGACCTTTGGGTTAGTGGATAGAGGCACCATTTAAATAAAGCCCGATGCTCACTCCTCAATTCGTGATGATCACACTCAGGGCAGCAGGAATGGGGTCATTGACCCAGAGTGGCGGGGAACAAGGTGGACGTCTGCCTAGGCACCTTGCTCACAATCCGAAACCACTGCCCTCGCCGTAAAATAGGGTCAGGGGAGGACATTCTGTTCCTCAAGTCTTGTTCTGCCATCGAGTTGGATCATGGTGTAAGGCTTGGCCTCCACTGTGGTGCTCTCAACATCCCAGTTCCCTGCTCTGCCTCACAGAGTTTTGGAAAAGTGGATTAGGGTCGGTGCCTGTGCCCAGCGAGTATTGGGGGGGGGGAGGGGGGGGGGGGGGGGAGTGGTTAAGGGAGGAAACTGATAAGAACTAGGCTGTCCCGATACTATTCCCGCTCACTTCCCCGTTTGTCTCTTGGTTCAGCTCCAGCACAACAGAGGGGGCATCGCGAATTGATTTGGATCCTCGACGGGTCTGTCACAGCGGAAGACAAACCTGAAGATTAGGGAGGTGGCTCCCAGGATTAAGCAGCTCTGATAAGCGCAGAGCTCTCACCACATTTCGTGGTAGAAATGAAATGGAAAGTCACAAATTGGAGTTGGTAGTTGACAGGGGACAGATGGGGGAGCCATGTACATTGAAGCTACACAGATTATTTCAGCCAAAGGAAATTCCACTGACGCAGAGATAACATCAATCACCTTATTGAAAGGAATGATTCCATGATCCAATACTCATAGGAATCACTTCCCTAGCACAGAGCTTGTGATTTTCATCTTTTGAATAAAAATTAATCTGAAAGCCACAGGCTAATTGCTGGTATTTTCTCAAGATGTGTTAACCGTATAAACAATGTGGCTACAAGAGCAGGTCAAAGGCCGGGAATTCTGCGGTGAGTAACTCACCTCCTGACTCCCCTTCAACGCCTGTCACCGTTTACAAGACGCAAGTCAGGAGTGTGATGGAACAACTTCCGCTTGCCTGGATGAGTGCAGTTCCAACAACATTCGAGAAGCTCAACACCATCCTGGACAAAGCAGCCCCGCTTGATTGGCACCCCATCCACCGACCTAGACAGTCACTCCCTCTACCACCATCGCACAGTAGCACCAGTGAGTACTCTCTATATAATGCAATGCAGCAATTCACCAAGGCTCCTTCAACAGCACCTTCCGCGCATGCTGCGAGGGTCTCACCCTCACAACCTGCGTGGGTCTCATCCCCACAACCCAAAGATGTGCAGGGTAGGTGAACTGGCCACGCTAAATTGCCCCTTAATTGGGGGGGGAGGGGGGGAGAATTTGGTACTTTAAATTAAAAAATAACTTTCCAAGTTTGCAATTACTGCCATCTCGAAGGACAAGGGCAGCAGATACCTGGGAACCCCACCACCTGAAGGCTCCCCTCCAAGTCACTCACCATCCTGACTCGGAAATATATCGCAGTTCATTCACTGTCACTGGGTCAAAATTCTAGAACTCCAGTGGTTAGCACTGCTGCCTCACGGCACCCAGGTTCGATCCCGGCTCTGGGTTACTGTCCGTGTGGAGTTTGCACGTTCTCCCCGTGTCTGCGTGGGTTTCGCCCCCACAACCCAAAGATGTGCAGGCTAGATGGATTGGCCACGCTAAATTGCCCCGTAATTGGAAAAAAAATCGAATTGGGTACACTAAATTAATTATATAAAAACAGAAATCCTAGAATTCCCTCCCCAACTGCACTGTGGGTGTACCCACACCACATGGATCGCACTTTCTCCCTGTGTCTAAGATGTGCAGGTTAGGTGCATTGGCCGCGCTAAATGGCCCAAAATGTTAGGTGGGGTTACTGGGTTACAGGGATAGGGTGGAGGTGTGGGCTTAGGTAGGGTGCTCTTTCCAAGGGCCGGTGCAGACTCGATAGGTCGAATGGCCTCCTTCTGCACTGTAAATTCTATGATTCTATGATCATTCACAGTTGCTCTTATTTACAGGAGAGTACAAGGAAACATTTTAATTCTCTCCTTTTGTTTCCTAATTTAATAAAAGAAGGGGAAAGAAAGTCTTGCATTTCTACCGAGCCATTTACAACTCCAGGTCAATGACGTACTTTTTGAGTATTATCACTAACGTATCGCAGGAAACACGACAGCCAAAGTGCACACAGAAAGATCCCACAAACATCAACAGGATGGTGACCAGATATTACTCGCTTTGTGCTGGTGGTTGAGGGAGAACGGGACAGCGGCGAGAGCTCCCATGTATCTTTTATGTCCCCCTGAGAGGGCAAATGGGTGATTTGGTTGAACATCTCACCTCTGACAGTGCAGCACTCTCTCAGTACTGCACTGAAGTGTCAGGGGCGGGATTCTCCCTTCTGGGGACTAAGTCCTCACGCCCGTCGGAAAACGGGCGAGAATCACTCCGGACCTTTTCCTCGAAGGTCCGGAGTGATTCTCCGTTTTCCAGGGGGCTAGCAGAGCGCCCGGTGTGCGTCCCGCAGCCCTGCTAGCCAGACTATGCGGCCGCGCGTGTGCACGACAGCCGCAAGCGGGTCTGCCGACATGGCGGAGCCACACAGCGGGCCCGCACAGAGAAAGGTAGGTCCCCCCCAGATCGCGACAGCCCGCCGATCGGTGGCCCCAGATCGTGGGCCTGGCCACTGTGGAGGCCCCCACCCCCCACCCGGAGTCAGATTCCCCCGTTCCCCACCAGCACCGCCATTGCGGCCGCGGGTCCCAGCTCCCATTTACCAAATGTAAACCTCACTGGCGGGGGTTCGGCCAGTCGACCGCGGAGAATCGCCACGGGGGCTGTTCCAACGGCCCCGACCAGCGCCGCATCGATCGCGCGCGCGGGACTGGCGGGTTCGCGGAGAACCCTAGAAGCGCCGTCGCGCCGGATTTCTGGCGTGAACAGCTATTCATACGCCCGCACCAGGCACGATTCCAGCGCAGAGGGTCGGAGAATCCAGGTCTCTGGAAAGGACGTTGACCCCAGTGCTGTGCCCTGAGCTATGCCCCAAAGAACACTGGACTGCAGATCAGTTAGGGACAGCTGGAATCTTTGTCTTTTTTTTAAATTGCGCCTTGCCCTGAGCTAACCAAGTGCACATTCGTCAAGGGCGAGATAAAGAACTCGCCCACACATGGATTAGAAATGCGCGTCTCTTAGATACCAGCCTTGTTCAACTTGTTACTACAAGCCACATGTATCCAATTGCATTTTTCATTAATAAATAAAAACTAGGCCTGTGATCTTGTTATATTTGCATAGCACATGCAAGTGAACTTTAACCATTTTAGCAGTTTGTCAGTAACAATTTCCTTGGTCACTGTTTATTGGTTACCTGCTTCAGTGAGGTTTAACATGGAAGAAAATTCTGCACCATAACACCAACAATATTGTCCAGAACAAGGAGCTCAACCAATCGCAACTGCTCCTGACCAGCAGCAGACAGCAAATCCAACCAATCACAGACTGCTCCAACAGGCAAGGAACATCCAATCATGGAGCAGGGACAGAGAGCCTGGATGAAGAGCATGGGGTCTGGAGGGAGGGTTGAGGAGGGGCTGGAGAATGGCAGGGGTGGGGGTGGAGTGGAGAGGGCTGGAGGATATGTGCGGGGGTGGTCTTGAGAAATGGAGGGGATTGGAGGCAGAGTTGAGAGGTCTGGAGAGTGGGGCCATCTAGAGGGAGAGATGGGGGAAGATTAGATAATAATAATCTTTATTAGTGCCACAAGGAGGCTCACATTAACACCGCAATGAAGTCACTGTGAAGATTCCCTAGTCCCCACACTCCGGCGCCTGTTCGGGTACACTGAGGGAGAATTCAGAATGTCCAATTCACCTAACTGCATGAGCGGGATTCTCCCATTCGGCGGCAGAGTGTCCACACCATCGGGAACGATGTCGCCTTTCACGACGGAGTGAATGGGCCGCTGGGAGTCCCGATTCTGGCCCGTACAGGGGGCCAGCACGGCGCTGGAGCGGTTCACGCCGCGCCAGCCTCCCATCTCGGCGCGAACTGTGCGCCGCGGGATCCCCGCATGCGCAGTGGCGCCGGCACCAACCCGCGCATGCACGGTGGCCTCCCTCAACGCGCCGTCCCCGACGCAACATGGCGCGGGGGTTCAGGGGCCGGCGCGTAAGAAATTAGGCCCGGGGGGGGGGCAAGAGGCCGACCCGCCGATCGGTGGGCCCTGATCGCGGGCCAGGCCCCATCGTAGGCCCCTCCCGGGGTCGGAGCCCCCTTCGCCCCCCCCCCACCGCTCCCCACCCACGGGCCACCCCCCGACCCTTCGTGCAGAGTTCCCGCCGGCTGCGAGCAGGTGTGGACGGTGCCGGTGGGACTCTGCCTTCTTAGAGCGGCCGCTCGGCCCATCCGGGCCGGGGAATTGGAGGCCCGGCCGCGTAGAGCGGCCCGCGACCGGGGCCGTGCCAAACCCGCACGGTTGTGGGGATTCTCCGGCCTGGCGCAGGGCTGGGAGAATCCCGCCCACGTCTTTCGGCAACTTGTGGGAGGAAACCGGAGCACGGAGAGGTGGAAGGGGTTTAGAGGCAGAGATGGAGAGCGTCTGAGGAGTGGGGGAATCTGGAGGGAGAGGGTTTTTTTTAATTTTTAGAGTACCCAATTAATTTTTTCCAATTAAGGGGCAATTTAGCGTGGCCAATCCGCCTACCCTGCACATCTTTGGGTTGTGGGGGCGAAACCCACGCAGACACGGGGAGAATGTGCAAACTCCACACGGACAGTGACCCAGAGCCGGGATCGAACCTGGGACCTCGGCGCCGTGAGGCTGCAGGGCTAACCACTGCGCCGCCGTGCTGCCCCCTGGAGGGAGAGGATGAGGGTCTGGAGGCAAAGTTGTGGGGTCCGGAGGGAGAGGTTGGGAGATGTGGAGATTGGGGGGTCCAGAGGGAGAGACAGAGGTCTGGAGGCAGAGCTGGGGGGTGGGGGGGGGGGGGGGGGGGGGGGGGGGGGGGTGTCTGGAGGGAGAGATCGAGGGTCCTGGAATGTGGGGCTGTGGAGAGGGAGGAGGGTCAGGTGGGGGCTGGAGTCTCAGTTGGGCGATCCGGTGATTGGGAGGTTTAAAGGGAGAGTTCATATTCTCAGTAATGGTCGACGAAGTCAAAGTACTTTCTGAAGTACAGAAACTCAAAAGCAACTACATAAATTAGCCGTAATGTCTGGATGTTATTAATTTCTCCAGCAGTTACTGTCTGTGATTCTCAAACTCTTCAAGCTCCACGAGTGGGTGTGTCTAATGTTGGCAGTGTTACAGCACAATGGTCCAGGGAAGAGTCAACATCACAGCTTGTTAAACAAAGAGACACCTTCAGGCATTTCACAAGCCACTCAAGTTCAACCACACGCTGACAAACAGCCAACAGTTCCTGCTGCCTGCCAGCCACCACTCACTGATTCAACCGGCCATCCCGTGGTCCCCTGTACGAGGCCTCCCAATTTGGATGGAAGAAGATTCATGAGGACTTACCTGCCTCTGCTGCTCTCCGCCCTGCTTCATTCTCGAAAGCACAGGAGATACTTAGGCCATCGCCCGACAGCCAGCACAGACTCTCAGTACTCGCAACTCCTCCTCCCCGGCACCTCTGACTATTACTTTGCTACGCCGGGGGGGTGGGGGGGGGGTTCTTTGCTCCTTCGAGTGCTTGCCATTCCAATTTTAAGCAGCCATATGAGATGGTTTCAGTTCTCGGTTGCCTGAGCTG